>NW_010556290.1:18697-56656 GCF_000687285.1 Phaethon lepturus | reverse complement strand
GGGTGGGCTCTGCAGGCTGCTGGGCGCTGGGGTTATTTAAAAGAGCGAGAGGAGAGCAAGGGCGAAGTGATGCAATCCTTTAAGCATGGCTGGGAATGCTGTGTACATGATGCAATCTCGTGTAACTGTCAGTCATGAATTGAGTAATCTGTTAAAGATGTTCCTACAGTTTTTTTTATTATAAAGAATAATCTATTTCTATAAGAAAATACATATGTATATTTTGGGATCTATGCATTCTTGCTACATTTGAAGCATTAATGAACAATTTTAATAAACTTTATGACTAGGCTAAAAAAAGTAGCTTGTTTTATTTTGAAAGCACATTTAAAGTTAGATTAAACACAGGGTAGAAATGCTAGCTGAATCTGGCTCAATGCTGGGATCAGGGAGCAGGATTTTTGTTGGTCTGTGTGACTCAGAGAAAGAAAAAAAAAAACAAACCCAAAAACCCCAAGAGAAACCCAGCACAGAGCAGAGCTGGAAACTTTAGCCAGTTCTTGTTGCCTCATTTTATTTCCTCTAATCACTTGCTTTAGCTGCCGCTTGGGTGTTGTTTGGGAAGGAGGTGTTTGTGTTGGTTTTTTTTTGCACTTCTTGCTGTTCTGAACGTGTAGAGCGAGATGTGCTATCCAAACCATGACCAATCTTTGGCAAAGTAACACCAAGTCTGAAGTGGGAGGGAGGAAGAAAAAGTAAGGGAGGAAGCTTGAAATGAGGGTTTTGTTTGTGTTTTTTTTCTTTACAGAGTTTCCATTCTCTAAGTTATGATTCAGCATTTCTTATGTTTGTAGTTTACAGGAATAAACATGAGAAAGTAGCATTTCTGTTGGATGTCGGTAATTTCGGTCATTGCTTGGGAAGCTCTCATGAAACCTGGCCAGGTGAGAGGCACATGAACAACTCCTTTGTCTTTTCTGTTGAGACATTTTTCCAAAAACGGTGGATAGAGTTTCTCTGATGAGAGGTGTTTGTTTCTGTGTGCATGCATGTTTGCTGGTGGCAAGAGACAGGTAAGGGGCGGGGGGGCAGGAGAGGAGGATGTTTGTAGCAGGCCATAACTTTATTTCAAAGAGAACTGAGGCCCTGCCTGCCGATGGAACAAGCCAGCCTTGCCAGGGCTCCCAGGTTGTGTCATTTCCCTCGCTGTGTGCTGCTGTGTCGAGGTCTGCAAGAAGTTAACAGTCGCAAGCTGGTTACGTGGAGGGAGCTGGGCAAATGATTGGGTCTTACTCAGCATTTTCCATTTTCCTGTTAGGCCAGATTTAAGCATTAAGTTTTCAGGTCCAGATTCCCAGTGCCCCAGAAAAGAAACTCCTTAATCCTCTATTCTCTCTTGGACAACTGAACACAGAAGGGGTTTTCTGCATAAAGATAGTGGACTTGAATTTTCTGCTATACATTCCAATACAAACAACAGTGGATTGCAGAGAGACAAATCTTCAATTTGTTGCTTATTTCTAGTGTTTCTTTAAGCAAAGAATGTTTTCTCCTGAAAGAACTGTTGTGCTTTTTTTGACACTTGCTATCATAGCCTCCTGCGGGTGAATCTCCCAGAGCTCTTACTGAAATTTGTTATGCACACTCCGCTCCCCCAGTGCCTCCATAGCTCCTGCTAGGAGCTGTGCAGTAGTCGAGCAGTGGAGTGTTAGTCCTGATACAGATTTCCCCCGTTTGCTTTTTAATTTGTACAGTGCAGTTAAGCTGTTTTTATGAGACCCTAAGAATAGCTTTTCTTGGGTGAGCTAGCTCCTGCACCAGCATGACTCAAGTTCTTGCAGGCAAGATAGACGTTAGATCTTGTCTTGACTGTCCCTCGTGACGATGATTACTCCAGCCTCCTGTGGCTGTTTATTCTACTGTTCTTCTAGTTACGAAACTTATCCACATCGTTAGATCCTATTTTCTTGTTGTGCTGTAGGCCATGTAATGTTACCCAAAGTTACAAGCAGTGTTCCCAGTCAGAACCAAGTGCTGCTGCGGGTGAAATTGCTGGAGGACTGAAGAAGTCCTCGGATACATTTCTGTCTGTCTTTCTTTCTTTACAAATGACAAAGCTTCCAACAAAAGTTCAGCTTGTGGGGGGCTGGAAGGCAGGGTAGATTGAAAGATAAGATGTACTAAAGGTATTTATATTTGTTTAAATAATAGTCCAGTTTTGGAGATAGAGCTCTATCAGGCATGAATGAGCTAATCCCTGTCCTTAAACTTTGCCTGCCACAGTTTAGGACAGCCAGGGTGGTGTTGCTGCAATTTAAAGAATGATGTTTAAATTACAGCTGTATTCCAATGTATCTCTTAATTAGGATTACAGATACCTTGTTCAGGAGGAAACTTGTGCAGCAATGAGTTTTTGTCAGAAAGATGCAGTTACAGACAGGAAAATCGAGGACATGAAGGCACCAATTTTACACTAGCCTCAGAAGGAATCCGTGAAAGAGTTGGAAAAAGAATTCCCAAATCCTTCATTCTTAATCTTGTTTTACCCACATAACTTGCATTTTAGGAGCTTTGTAGCACTATTAAATGCATGGAGGTCATGAAATACCCTGCTTTATAAACAAGCATATGAAAAAGCCCCTGTAATTAAAACATTTACTAGAAAAAATAGTCTGGAAAAAAATAGTTTGGAAATGAATCTGAGAAAACTCCATGCACTAAAGTAGACAAAAGATTCCAAATACCTTTTCTAATCACTGGGGGAGAATTGGAAAATCCCTGTCCAAACAGTGGCTCAGCTCCAAATATTGATATAGTTTCCCATTACAAATAAGATTCTGTTGACTGAAAGCAGTACTTGGTACATCTCAGCTGTCTCCTGACAGGGTCTCTCAAGCTTCTTTTCCTGAAATGACTCAGTACAGCTCGTGGTAAGACTTTGCAGTCTATATGCAGGCAAACCACACAGAGAAGTTAAGGCACTTACTCCCGAAGTCTGCTTTGAATTTTATGGAAGGTTTAGGCTTTTTTTTTTCCCCTTTCAAATTATTTATTACATTGACTGATTCATACAGGTCTTTCTCATTACTACTAAAATAACAGTTTCTTCCGATGTAGAAATAAGTAAGATCATACCCCTAGCACTGACATCCCCTTTCCAAAGTGTCTAGCACTGTTGTATCATTTCCTAGGTGCTTAGTTCTGAAAAAGAAATCATATGTATCATTTAAAAAAAATAAAAAATGCAATTATAATTTTGTTAGCAGTTCTTCTATCTACTAATAGAAATTATTACTCTCTGCTTATCTGCCCAAGGCACGTATAACCCCGTGCAGCTCTGACACTGTGGTGTTGCTTTCACACTCTTCCCACTGCCTTCTGTTACTGACTCTCAGAAGATGCAGGAAAATTTACGCTTGTTTCTATACTAATCGTTTTTCCTCTGTCAAATAAAATCACTCAAATTGCACACATGCACCAAAGGGTTATTGAGTGGGAGACTTGATCATGTTTGATAACAGTATGTTTTTTTCCTCATTGAAATTCTGTGATAGCCTTCAGATATTGAAATTACAACCTGAGAAAAGCTTTGTGCACAATGTTTACCTTTACAATTTCATTGCTAGAACAACTGTGATCGATGTGGGTGTGTATAAAAATACAAAGTTATTCTCATACTAGCTAGTTTTCAAGCAATGTTTCATTAGCTGTGATCAGAATAAAAATCAATGCGACTCAGTATCTGCTTTAATAAAGAGAAAAAATGTCTATGAGGCCAAATTAGACATCTTCATTTGTTATTTATAGTGATATTGCTTAAGATACAGTAAGCTTTGTCTTACATTTGCCTGTCATTCATACAGACACAAAGTGATCTAAAGCATCACCAAACTGGAATGGCAGGGTTCTGCTTTCAGTTTGTACTGGATATAGATGATTATATGGTGGACGGGGGGTAATGACGAATTTGGTTCTAACTCTTTTTGCTACTGGTTGTTAATGCAAAAAAGTTTTTATTACTGCCCTCCTGAGTGTTAACCTTTTTTATGTTTAAGTCTACGCATATGCTTAACAGTCAGAATTGCTAGGGCAAAGCTCATATACTAATGTGAAGTGTGAAGAAAAATTTAAACCTATGCATGTATGATGAAAGGGTCCGACTACATTAACCAGGAAATCCAAACAAAACTAGGAATATAGTTAACTACTGCCAAGGAAACAATTCTGTTCACATTCTAAACACTTTTTAAAATTAATCAATAGAGTAAAAATAAAACCATGTGGCCAAAACTGTATGTTAAATATGTGAGGGAATTAGTCCTCTTTTGAGACATAGCCACTGAACAGACAAGTGAAATTGTTAAAAGAATGAAAGTCTACTTAACTGCTTGCTGGGACCCAAAACATAGTCTGAGAGTTTAATCTTTGCAACATAAAGCTAAACTTTGGTAGAAACTCTACACTTGGATAATACCCTGAGGTTTTCTGAGGTTCCTGATTCTCTCACATGAACGGAGGCCTGTTTTGTTCCAGCCTCGGCAGATGAGCAGCACAATCTCTGGTGAGTATGTAAACACCTAAAAAGATTAGATACAGCCTTGGATTGACATCAGGATCATGTGAAATTTATGGTGTGGTGTTAGCTTGATGCAAAACCACGTGAAACTCTTAAGAGAGTTTCTCCTTGGGGTGATCCGGGAAGCGGCAGTGCGGCCACCTGGAGCACCACCCCTGGGGTTTGACGCCAGCACACCCGTCCTCAGAGCCGCGGTGAAGCAGAGCTCTCAAGTTCGGCACAGCCGTAATGCTGATACATTCTGTTTGATCTGTCGGAAACTCTGCTGGAAACCAAAAGGCCTTTTGTGATCATTTCCCCACCTGCTTAATTGTTTGAATGTTTTGTTTTGAATAGAAGGCTTTCCTCCCCTTCTAGAGATGTTGGTGGTTAGATCTGCCTGGATGTGAAAAACAATAGGGCTGGAATTAAACCTGAGGATAAATGGGTTAATAGTTGCTGAAGCTAATTGATTTGCATTTATAATAGGGACACATTTAGCTCCAAACCTTCCAACTGGTTGCCACAATTTCACAGAGCAGTGCCAAATTCAACCCTAATTTGTTTTAAAATTTTCACAAATTTATATATTTACTATTAAAATTATTCGTATAGTAAATAATAAATTCCAATAATATTTTCTAGCTAATTAAAAGCTAAGGAAGACTTTGATCTACCTCCGGTTTTCACCTTGCCCTGTCCTATCTGCTCTTGCCTCTGGGATTCCTGTATCACAGATTACATAGCTATCAAAGCACTTTCTCAGAGTTCAGGGTATTTAAATCAGAGGGTTTTGTTAGGTCTCATAATTCCATACAATTTGCAGAATAAACCCTCTAAGAACTCGCACTGCAGAAGTGCTGGCTCAGTCAGCAGACCTGGTTTTGATCGGCTCGAACATAGGCACCTCTGTACATCATGCCAGTCAGAGTAAAGAACTGGATTTTTGATAGAGGCTACAAGATGCCATGGTCCCTATCGCCACACAAACCAAGCACAACAGCTCGTTTGTTTTCTATAAATACCTTGGGTTTGCTGGTGTATTGCAACAGCAGTTCATTAAGCCTGTGGTAAGTAGCTCGCTGATGGTGTCTAGAAATTACAGTAATAGGAATCACAGTCTCCTTCAAACAATGCAAAAATCCCTCTAACGCCTCATCTGCTGTATTCCCCTCCTCCGGTAGCTCACCTGGGATCTGGGTCCACAAAAGTTTCGTGATATATTTTCTATAGGTGAGCGGAGGAGCTTTGAATTTAGAAATGAATGTCATGGTGACACGATGGGAAAATATTTCTGTGCAACATGATGAAACAATTACTTGGCTGAAGTAATTCAGGAAGGGAATCAGAAGAACAAGAGAAAGTGCCTGGAGCCGGTCTGAGAAGCAGAAGGAGAGCAGTGGTGGCTTGCTAGCAGAAATATTGTTTTGCTAATTTCCACAGCCTCTGCCATCTAGACAATAACTCGGGGGTGGATGTTTCTGGCAGTGATTTGCCACACTTCTCCGAGCCTAGGTGTCTTATTTGAAAGAGTAAAATACAGATTCCGTGTCTATTGTTGTTTGAAATACAAAAGGCCAGAAAACAAATACAGAATGTAATTTTTTAAGATAATGAAGCATGTCTAATATTTAAATGTACCAGGAGCAGAATAAAATCTGTGGGATAATTTGTCACAACGAGATGAGTAGAATTACCAAAAAAAGGAGTAATTATCAAGGAGTTTGGTTGCTTAAAGGACTGCAAGCTGGACCATAGACACTTACACTTGACTTCAGCACACAAGCCAGCTTTCGTGCCAGCTCTGTGAAGAAAGATAACTTCCGAGCAGGACCACTTTCTTGCTCTTGAGTTGCTGATGACCACTCATGGTGGCAGAAGATATTTGTGTGCTTAAAGTTAAGAATGGTGCTGATTGCTGGGTTGAGTACCCAAATCTAAGGGAGTAAGAGAGAAGGCAGAAGGCCTTTATGTATGACTAGCTATTGGGTGCACAGCGTCCTTAACCACTTGGTTTTCATGTACGACTTCAGCTAGTGGGTGCACAGTGTCCTTAACCACTTTCAAAGCAAATTACATAGCTGCAGAGTTAATGAGCGCAGAACACCGACAGAAATTAAGATGCAAGGGATAAATACTGAGCTTTGAAACAAAAGAGACAGTTTCTGGTCCTGGATCTTTCACCAGTTTGTCATATATCTTTAGATTATCAGTTAGCCCCTAAATGTAATAGAAGCTGTATGCACATATCTGCATTTCTAGTTAAAAGTGCAGTTGCCATAGCTGCAGGTATATTTGCCTATTATATATTTAGATCCTGATCTTACATATGTGCTTCATTTTATACATGTAGCTGTAGTGATTTCAGTGGAACTATTATTACTCGCATGAGTAATGATAAATGCATAGATCTGTATTTACATGGATGTATTTACATGGATCTGTATATACATGGATCTGAGATCACAGTGTCTCTGGGAAAATTTTTGTTCCTTTTTTTTACAGCACATGCCCTAGCAAATTTTGAGCACTTCCATTTCACATGTTTTCAAATTTGAGAGAGCTACCCATGCACATGGGCTGATTTGGCTGTCTCTTACTCTACAAAAGGAGGTGACGGTGGCTTCAGCATTGGGGTTGGACTAGATGACCTTTAGAGGTCCCTTCCAACCCAAATTATCTATGATTTTTTACATTTCCCAGGGAAAAAACAAACAAACAAAACAACAAAACACCTGACAAGTGGGATACAGCCTATGTCCTAACAGCTATTGTTGGGTCCCGATTCAACTAGGTACTTCTAGGTACTAGGTATGTTCTACCTGAGCAGACGCAAAACAATGCTGAACACAGGCTTTAAAGTTCTGGATGTGCCAAGTGCCCTGCTGAAACACATCCTTCCAGAGCCTCAGCTGCAGCTGCCTGGCCTCTCGATTATACTGCTGTGATGCAGCTGTGGCAGGGGCGTAAGTCCCATGAAAGAAAACGTGATAGGAAATCTGGATGTCCAGAATGACGGTGAATGAGATGCACTCAAACAGGCCAAAAGGAATCCTGATTTCCTCCTACTGTAGTAAAGGAGCCCATCCAGTTTGTATGCTGGCCAGGTCTGGCAAGCCACTCTTTCAGAGCATGGTGTTAGTACCTGGCTGGTGATCAAAGGAGTCTTAAGCAATAACCCACTCCACATCAGCAAGAGCTGCTGCCAAGAACCATGGACTTCTACGGGCTGGAAGACAACTGATAAAGCAGATGCTGAGAAAAGCAATGATGCCTGCATTGGGCAATCTGAGCGCTACTAATGGCTATTGGAAAATGTTATTTTAATTTTAGTTCTGCAGTTGCATAAGCCTGATTTGCTAAAGGCTTACAGTGACATGGCATTGTACAGGGCTTGCTTTTTTTTTTTTGCAAAACATTTTATTTAGATGAACAGATGCTCCCACTTTGCAGGGGAAAACCACTACTTCTTGGTGGTTCTTCCTCTGTCAATATGAATACAGGTCAATCGCGCCTTTCTCCAGAATTAGCTCCTGTGGATTTTGGCTTAAGGAGAATGAGGCACTCAGAATAGGTGGGAATGATGCACTCAAACCTCTTATAATACCGTTCTGTAGGTTGCAGGGGATACAGTTCACAAGCGAGGCTGATAGATTGGAAGGGGTTTGGCAAAAAGGACAAGAAGGCAGATAGATCTCCATGTGGTGAAGAGGCCTTGAAAGAAGGAAGTGATACCAAACAGTACATGGTTCTGGGAAGGCTATTGCAAGCTGTGGCAGTGATGGGAACCGTTTCCAACAGACAGGCTAGGGGCAATGAACTATTTTCCCACTGACCTCATGGTAACATGAAGTGAAAATTCCACTCCAGTGTTTTCTGCCAAGTCCTTAAAGGCAAAACCTTAGCAAATGGCTCCCGCTTTTGCATTAATTCACTAGCAGGTGCTCTTCTGCACGAGCCCTGCAAGAGCTTTATTACCAGAGGTACACTAACTATTATACAGCCATAAGCTTAACCTGGTATTTACTGTAGGACTGTGCCTTTTTATTGCGCAGAGGGAGGGAACTCCCTTCTCAGCCCTCCAGGTGGTCCCTTCAGGGCAGGGTTGAGGCACACTGGCGAGAAGGGGTGGGGTTGGGTGGGAGAGGCTTTCATTGCTGCCCTACCTGCTCTGGGCATAAATTGAAATGATCAGTCTCTAAATCCTGCCAGTTAGGCATGCTTTACTGGCATTAGAGTCAGTTTACTATGACAGGTAAACAAAAAATGTTTCTCTTTTTAAAAAAATTAGGCAAAAAACTGCTTTAACAAATTTAACTCCCAGAGCAGGGGTAGCAGCGGGCAGCAGTGCATGCTGGCAGGTACCTGACCTGGCCCAGACAGGCAGGAGCTGGGCAACGTTCTGCAACACAGAATGGCTCAGGGACAAATACCTTAACACGTTTGTGTGCTCCCTTCCAGCAGTGACTGTCTAGTAGGGAGCCTGTGGAGTAGGGCTGGAGGATGCATTCTGCAGTCCCCTGCAGCACCCTCTTCCTCTGCAATAACTCCACTTCAACATTCAAGGCGGCATTAGATGTGGAGAAGAGAAAAGTGGTAATCCTTTCCGAGGCTCCACCTGCCAACAAAGCTCCACCTACTTGGGAGAACAAAATGAGATGTTTTTTACAAGACTATGAAACTGCTAATCAAGGTAGTACCTGTGCTCTCAAGTTAGTACCTTCCTAATCTTCTGATCAACAGACTCCTATGATGAAGAGAGCAATATGGGCCTCTCTGGTCTACTACTTCTTGGTTTCTGCAGACTGCGGCAGACATTGTTCTATTTTTCGCTCACTGCTCCCACTCTGAGGGTTATCTCGGTTACTATAAAGGCCAGAAATGATAGGGTTGGTTTTCCTCCTCAAAGCAAAGTTATCTCTGCAGCATGTGCTTCTGCCTGTGAAAATAGGGGTGTGCTGCGCTGCCATGCTGCATTCATAGACCTTCTCCCAACAGCCCCATATTCTTTTCTTATGAACCATTCTCTCCACTTAAACATTTAGTCTCTGCTGGTCCAAAATAAGCATTTCTGCTATCAGCATTTCAGATGTTTGCAACCCTCACTTGCTTCAAAACAGGCTTTATTCTGAGAAAAGTTTGTAACTGGCACTTGGGTATGTGGAAGGTTTTTTAGGAAGTGAAGAGGACAAATGGGAGAATTAATTATCCATGTCAAAAACATTTCATACTGTGTAAGGAAAGAAATACTATGAGGAATGCTGCCTTTTACTGTCTTATGTCCTGGGAACTCTGACCAACTCATCCTCCTGCATCCACAGCTTGTCAAGATCCATGGTTGTTTATAATCAAATCACTCTTGTGTATAAATCTAGGGCAGAAAAAGCCCATTTATCATAAGCTTCCTTACAAATGCAGGAGTAGGTTCTTCCCCCCACTACCTACCACCTTGTCTTGAGGGGAGAAGGGAGGTGAATGTGACCTCCAAATAAACACTTTTGTCAGCCAACTTGTGCTCTCCTCCAGCCTCTTCCCAAGGATTAAATGTTAGCTAGGAATCTCAGGAGGGCTTTGGCCACACTACAAAGCCGAGTAAGCACAGTGCAGGAGGGCGCTGCACTGGTCCCGTGCTAGATGTTAAAGTCCAGATGGTCACTTTTCAGCCTCTGCTGCAGAGACTCTGCCCTGCATTAATTAGGTAGGAGTGATAACCTAGTGATTCTGGAGTAAGGAAAGTGAAGTCCTGTATCTGGCATTGCTGCAAACGTGTTTCAGGATCTTGGGCAAGTTACTTCACCATTCTCTGCTTCAGCTCTTTTATCTGCAGAAGGATACTTCCTGGATTTGGGAGAATAGAGGAGGGTGTCTCAGGTATTATTTGTTTAAAGAACTGTGAAATATGAGATAAGAGACCTTGACAATACCATATATTATTTAAAGTTTATATTAAAAGCTAAAAATATTAATGAATTCAGCAGGGAAGGTTTTCTGGAGAAAATGACTTGAAGCACAACTGTCCTTCACTCCAAATGCTTCCCAGGCAGTAACATGACCACATAGAGTTTGGCTCATTATATATGTAAAATAGGCAGATGCTATTAGAAAGTAATTTTTTTTCACCCAGTGAGTAGTGAAGCCTATCCCTCATGATGAAATCCTCTGCAGGGGCCGTATTTTTATCATGCCTCATATTTCTCAAGGTAATTGGAATCACCTTCAAAGTTGGATACTATCTTCCCTTTTCTCCCCTGGAATCTGAGCTCTGTGTTCACAGAATTTCACTGTCTTCAGCATTTTCCTTACAAATTCCCTTCCCTTTGACAGTGTGTAATTCCTGATGTTGGTGGGTATCGTTGCAGTTTTATTAAGTATGTAATAAAATGCTGTTCAGGGACAACCTGTCATGATAATAAATCGTCCCTGAAATTAGGTCTGACTCGTCAATCAACATGAAAAAGAAATGCATGGAGTTCATAAAATCACCTTTAAGAGGCTGATGGAAATGTTTAAAGACAAAAGAAATTAGCAGTGTTTTGTATTGTTAATTATTTTGCAGAGTAGAAAATTAATTAGTATGTGAGAGAACGCACTCTTCTGGAATACCCATGTATGGCCCATTATATCCCATTCTGCCCTCTGAGTCATTCCTTCACAGCTACTGATTCCGTGCGAACAGGAGCAGTCACAGTGGGATCGAGTTTAGTGACTTACTCATGTGAGTAAGCAGCCATAGAGGGAAATTACCCTTTGAGCAGTGGCCAGGGTACCATTGGCAAAAGCTGGTGAAATAACTTTTCTATGCAAAAAAGTCACATTTCTTCTCCTTCTCCTTCTCCTTCTCCTTCTCCTTCTCCTTCTCCTTCTCCTTCTCCTTCTCCTTCTCCTTCTCCTTCTCCTTCTCCTCCTTCTCCTCCTTCTCCTTCTCCTCCTTCTCCTTCTTCTTCCTTTTCACTTTAGGAATTTTATTATTTTAGATTAAATGCTAAAACCTCATCTCCAGGAAGCTATGTAAATCAGAAGTCTGTATGTATCCCAGACTGATGATCTGGGACATCTGGCACGCACTTACACATGGGGCCTTCCTGCATGGGAGAAATTGCCCCTGTGAAGAGAATGCACATTTCTAAGATCTAAGTGAAACTGAAATAACAAAATAGCTCCTGGTGTGCTTAAAGCCTGAAACTGCACAAGGAAGTTACCAAGGCCGAATCCAGCTCTGTCCAAGTCTAGGTGAAAGGTCATCCACGAATTAGGAGGCAAACTATTGAGTTACCAGTATTGCAGCAACAGAATAAACTCTCACCAGCTGATTGACTAAGACAGTGGGATATCACCCCTAGCTATTGGCAACTGTCCTCTCATCATTAACCTTCATTAAGGTGGTCATCTCCAAAACAAGCAAATGCACAGTTCAGTTACTAATGTAAAAGACATCAATTAGATTTATATAAGAGTATTGCAAAATATTAAATAATAAAAGCTGCTACCAAACAACAGCAGGAAGATTCATCGCCCTACAACGTTTGTTTCTCAAACAGACAAAGCCTGGCTATTTTCGGGAAATTACACCTTGACTGGTGACAACACTTGCTCTGTGCACTTGATGTGGGGGAGAGGGGGTACTGCTGGCATACTCTGTCTATCTAAAGCTGACAGCAAGGCTAAGGTTGGCACTTAACTGCGTGAATCACCAACTACTGAAATTTAAAAGCTTGCATATGCAAATCACTAACTAAACATATTAGCATAGTCAGTTACCCAAACTGTAATCTTAATCGTATCTCCAAGTTAGGCATGCAATCACACACCCATTTTGCAGATTTGCATTTGTGAGCATGGTTTCCCGAGAGCTAGGTCCAGAAATTAGTCTAATAACCAATTTTTCCTCATGTAGTTCCAGGAAGCAAAAAGAAGAGTGAAAGTATGCTCAGTGGCTTCCTCTCCTGAAAAGTAATGGGGAATTGTATAAAATCAGGAACTGATGTGGACAGCTGAATGACAACTGAGAGGGCTAGATGGTGAGTTATGCATGCTCTCATTTAATCTAATGCCCATCTTTCTTGTGACTCCTTCGACCCAAACAATGTGGATTTCCCTCTATTAACAAATATTCAGACACAGGAAAAGACTAAGTGCCAGATTTTGACTTTATTTACATTGAATTACCTGAGATTAGAATCTGAAACTAGAAACTTTCTTTATACAGTTACAAATAGCTATATTATGCAGTTTTAAGGGGTTAAGAAAAGGAGGAAATCATAACCACAGAAGTCATAAAGGCAACTTATCCCAAGCCAAATAGTTTTGTTTCTAACGCAGGGCTTTAATTATAACATGTCATATAATGATGACATAGTGCTATAATAGGCAAATATAATGCATTAATCTGATATTATATTTTGGCTTTAACAATAGGTGCAGCGAACCAGCCTTAGTGGATAACTCATTCAGAACCTATCTGCACACTCCACCTAGATACTTATCTGCCTCTTTAATTAAGTGGAGGGAAACTTCTTCAGGCCATACCCATAAAGCCAGTCTCTGATGATAGCAGAGTTACTGGAAGCCTTTGGTAATCGCTTACACCCACGTACTGTGGTTAGCTTCCAACTTTGGCTCTTTCCTTCTCGCTTTGGAACGACCTATTTATCCCCTAGTGTAAATCCCCTAGTGTTTTTGTACCAAAAGGGGTACAAAAGACTTCCAGGGGTTTGTCTGAGCAACATGTCAGCATACTGTCATTGGCCTCCTCAGGACTGAACCAACCTTCCTACTTGCAGTGGTAAAAAAAAGAGCTTTTGCAAATTTTTCACTTACCAGTATACTTCTTGCAACAGTAGCCAACAGACTACATCAGGGAATACAGTATGGCCAGTGCCACCTTTCCATAGTGCAAGTTCCCCAGGTTGTCCTCAGCATGTGCTCATGGCAATCAGAGACACGACAGCAACCAATTTCAGTGGAAGCAGGATTGGGCTTCATGAGATAAAATCATTTTTCCTGATTCTCTGTGTCCTATGTAACTTTGTGTACATTGAAACACCATTTTTTGCATCTTCAAACACAGAGTTTGTAGGATTTGCACCCTAAGCTAAAAATAAAATTATAACTAATGTATTAGTTTAGAGCAGGGGGTTCCATGAGTTGCAGTGCTTGCTCTCAACTAGGAATTTTTAAGAAAAATATCTTGCTATGAGGCAGTAATATACAGAAATAATAAAGGCCAAGCATGTAAACAGCATCTGAAGAAAGCACAGGGACAGCAGTCTCGAGGCCATGTGAGATAACTCTTGGAGGTGACAACAGGATACAAGTACTATAGTCCCTGTAGCAGAATATAGGCAGCTGACATGAGGTTCCTATACTTCAGTACAACTAAGCAAGCCACACAGGACGAGTACAACTAAAATGGCTCCAAGAGCTTACCGCCTCCTTTTCCTTTTTCTCTCCTTCTGCGGCTCACTTCCGTACTCTCCTCCGATCTTTTCCAGTATGAAAGGCTCTGCTAATGACCTTTGAACAGATCATGTTGAGAATGTCACTGAAGAGCTTCTTAATCTTATGGTGGCGCCTAGATAATATGGTGATGGGTACTGAAATGCTGAAAAACAGACAGACAGATAGCTAGATAAGATTAGATATATAAGTACTTTAGTCAGCCATCATACAGAGCAGCTGACATAAGTTCATTTGTAAAGCCAACTGCTAAAATTGCTTTAGAAGTCCTTAGATTTTAATTCTGTTGAAAGACAGACCTTTGATCTGAATTGTTTTGGTGGCATGTACATTATTGGAATGGAACCTCACCTGACCAGGTAATACCAGACCGGTCATTCCTGGCATACTATTGTCATAGGGGAACAGTGTACATGCAAATCCATACCTACCGATAGCTCAAGGGCAGACAGATAACTGAGCATCATGGAACAGATATAGACTGAAAGCATGATCACCACTTTATGCTGATATGCAGAATGAATCATGGCTAATAAAAGGCTCAACAACCATATATATGACTAAACGTAACCCCAAAACACTTTTAAATTAAGCATGATCAGAAAATAAAAGGAGAAAAATTAATAGACAAGTGTATTGCTTCTCTTTTTCATTAATATTTATTAATTTACACTGGGGGGAGATGGAAGAGAAATAGAACAGATCTGTCATATTTGCTATTGTTTATAGACAGTTTTATATTCCAGGTCTCGGGTACTAGCAAAGCACTGGGATGTTTCTACTGCATTCATTGCAGGGAAAATTATTTACATTCACATGTTATGTTTTTTTAATTCAGCATTAAAAAAAAATTCAAAGACACTTCCTAGGGCAGTTTATTTTTGAAGTGGGTTAGTTGTTTTCACTCTGAATCTGAGGCCACAGTAGTATTCCCGGAAAGGGTAAGAGAATTAATATAAAAGTGTAGAGTTCATTAGTCCATGTGTCTCTCTGAGTGGCATTCACCCCAACACAGACACTTTGCACCACTAAAGCAAAAACTACTAAGTGCATGGATGAACCACAGATAAATGGTTGCATGTCTTAATTAGTGATGGCTGAAGCTCTCAGAAGATTCTGTGGTTGAATCAGAATAAGCATTCAAAAAGTTCAAATGTTAATCTAAGCCTCTTTAGTTTATAATGATGGAAGTCACTCTCTAGAGCTGGCTTACTCATTCCGTTTTTAATATATTCTGACTGAAGTTGGGTTTGAACCGCTGCACAAACAGAAGCTGTCACGAAAAGTAGCTCCCTCCTTCGTACCCACTCAAAATCAGTAATTGAAGGTGTGCAGACTGAATAGCAGTCTCCAGATAGCGCTTGCCACAGTCTTGTGTCCTTCTGTGACACTTTACTTCTGCATATGCCTGGCTCTAAGGCTTGAAGGCTTGGATTAATCTTATTTAACTGTTGGAATCCCCATTTTCTTAACATTTGGGAAGCTCAACCTCTTTTTGAAGGTACTTGCCTCCTGTCAGTGACTACAGTGAAGGAGTTAGACTCCTAATTTGAGCATCTCATTTATTTGCCTGTACTTTGGAAGGATCAAGGTCCAGCTGTCTTGTGAAATGCCTGATGTTACGGTATCTCCCTGACTGGTAACCTGCCCCCACAGCCAGTCTATTATGGGATATTTCAAGTCAGCTTTCCTGCACATTGATGTATTAAAATGGACTGTAACACAGGAGACTTGATTTTCTAAACAGAAGTGTTTATATACAATAAATCTAGAGCTTGATTCCCCACTGCCTTATGCCTGTGCCATCAAACCCATGGACTCATAGCAAGTCCACAGCGTGTTTAAAATGCTGTCTAGCACATCTGGAAGTGCCAGGCTCCCAGTCTGCGTAACTTAAAACCAATGCAGGATGAGGCCAGTAGTTACAACAATTGTACTTATATACCCAGTGTCTGCATGAGCAAATATTGGGCTTGTTATGCACATATCTGACGTCTGCAAAGAGTTGTCCAGCTTGTGCATAAACACAGTAGGTGTGTATTTCCCTAGTGCACCTCATGCCAAGTATGTGCATATCAACCACAAAAGTATGCCTTCAGCTGAGACAACTGTTTAAAAATAGGTATCTAAAAGTATTATGTAGTAAAGTGCTAAAGAACATAGTTTCAATTTTCAAAATTGCCAAGCAGCAAGCAGCTCTTGGGTTTTTTTTGAGAATCAGACCACATTTCCATGTAGGTTTTGGAAAATGATTTTATATACCTATTTTTTGAGGAACATTGGTCAAATTGCTAGCTGCCTGCTGGAGTCTTTATCAGGAAATCTGTAATTGAACATTCCAGGCCAAGATGCATAGAAAACTGGGCAGAAACTTGTGTAGTATGGTGATAGTTACATTGGAAGCAGTAAAAAGGATTAAAAAACCTAGTTCCATTAAAAAGCCCAGCTGAGGAAAAGGGACAGAAATGTACTTTTGTGAACCTGAAATGTGTACTTTTCTGTTTGCAGTGATAACAGCAGTCCTTCTTACAGCATGTGCACTCTGAAAGCTTTGAATGAATAACTGTAGCTAATGAATAATAGTGCCTTTAAATAAAATCTTAATTGCAAAACAAAGGAATAATAAAGAAAAGTTAATACTTTTTTTATTTTATTCAAAGCATAGAAAAGTTTAGGTTGGAGATTTGTGTGAAGGCTTGGTTGCTGCCTTTTCCTCTTTTATCTGAACCAGCTCACTCAGACCTAATCTTCATCATCTAAACCACATGATTAACACACAAAATAACTTTGGAGCAAGCCAGGTCCAAGCAGGAAGCTGCAAGTACTGTCATGTCTTCATGATATTAGCCAGCAAAATAACTGTGGTTTCTTCAGGTTTTTTTTTGGTGGGGTTTTTTTTGTTTTTAATGCTCTACATTTATGTTTTCCTTGAAAGGGGCTTGCATTTTTGTTTCTTCTTTGTGTTGGAAACTTTCAGATTTACAATCTCACTCCCGGAGGGAATGCTTATTCTCCTAGACAATCCCCACAAGACTGGGGCAGGCGGGGACCCTTACACAAAATGGCTAAGGATGTCTTTCATTCTGTTCATGTTTGTCAGTCAAGACCAAACCATCCAGCCAGATAGCAACTCTCCCACCTGGTCAAGTTTAAAATGAAAGTAGCTATGACTGTATCATGTGAGGGGACTGGTCCTGCTGGTATGTATTAGGCTTGTTCAGAATACACCATCTGAATTGGCTGTCCTGAGAAAATAGATGCTCCTTTACTTCTTTTGGGATCCCAGTGGGTTTTAGGTGGGAACTATGTACTAAGCTGCTCAGATCACAGCAGTTCTGGGCATGTCTAGACATAAAGTTGCTGGTACTGGAAGAAATGTTATCCTGAGCAGGGAGGAACCTACTGAGTTGTAGGTGCTTAAGTCCTCTTTTGCATCTGGCCCTAACTTGCAAGAGAGGAAGAGCCAAATGCTCAAAGGCAGCTTCCATTTTATGACTCTAAATTATGCAAAAAAATTATGGACTCAATAATTTTGCACCTGCATTTGTATTGGAGGTGAGGGAGAGCCTCAACCAGGCAGGGAGAGGCTCTGATCCTCTGCCCTTTCTCTGCTCTGTGAAGGGAATTCAGAAGGGAAGACAGGCCTCATGCCAGCAGAAATCATAGTCCCCCTGTGTGTCATACACTCCTATGCAAAGCTCCGCGGTTGGTACACTGGGTGCTTGTTGGGCAATGGCATGGAGATGGCTGGTTTCCTTGGAACATTTTCTGTTCATTGTACTGTTCCTTCCCAGCATTTCACAAACCACCACAAAGAAGATGACAAAAAAGGGGAAAAAAACCTTCTTAAAATGAATTGTGTGTCTCTCACTAGCCCAACAGCCTTGGCAAGCTCATAGGAGCCAGGCAGAGCTGGTCGCTGCTGGATGTCACTCTTTTTGCACAATTTTATGGTAATTTGGGGGAGTTTGTATGATCAAATGGTGAAAGCACAAGGAGGGAAGTCAGGCTTCTTAGATTTCATTCCTGGTTCTGCCATCAAGACCCTATTTGTATTCGGATGACATATATAAACTCTTTTGGTTGTCCCATTGGCATGAACCTTGTTTTATGTATTTGCTACTTCTGTTATTTCTAGGGCTATCTGAGGCTCAAATCAAAACAGTAGTAAAATGTCCCAATTTATCTGCAAAACAAATGATAAACCTAAGAACCTCTCTGCTCTGATTCAAAGCCTTTTAAAGACAATGCAAAGACATCTGTAGGCTCCAGTATACTTTAGATTAAAGTGCAGGCTCTTGATCAGATGGTAAAGAGAAGGAATGCCACTAGAACTCGAGGAAGGGATGGGAGAACTATGATATATATTAATGGGAAGTAAAAACACCCTCAAGGGATGCTGGAAGCAAGACTTCTTCCAAGGCTTGGCTGGAATGCACAAGTTTAGGGACCCTGCTTTTGCAGCTTCTTGGCTCATCCTAGGAAGAAAACAGCTTCCTGTCTTAACTTCTTAATGTGAGTTCTATATTTGTAATTTGCAGTACTTTTTCATACCTGAAAGAACAACTCAGTTCTGCTTTCATGGCAAAATTCCCAATGATTTCATTGTGAGCACAGCACAGCTCACATCCTCTTATTCCCTGCTGTTGGGTCTTTTTCACGTCTTTCCATGCTGTGAGGCTTGACTGGTCCTCTCCCCACTCATGCTTATTCTTAGTCTCTGTTTCTTTGACACAGGTAACAGTTGTTAACTCCATCTAAAGATCATATTTGTTTCTGTAGCAACCAAAACAGAAAAAGAGGAAATTGATTCAAACACTGTCATCTGCATCCATTCAAGACATCTCCTGCTTATAGTGACAACATGTTTTCTCCTTGCTTTTCATCATAAAACTTACAGTCAAGTTCAGTTGTTCTCAGATGGGGCTTATGGAGGAGAATAGGGCAGCTAGACAGTCCTAGCTGCCATATTTGCAGAAGTAGTCTAAATGTAGCATGTGATCATCCCAAAACACAAATGAAAAAAGGAAGAAAAGAATAAACCAAAAGTGTATTACTTTTTTTGAAAGTGAAATCTCATGATTTCACTACGTAGCATGGCTATTTCAGTATTGTGGTTTTCAAAACAGTACTCACTTTGTGGTCTTTAAGTACCTACTTTCTTGGAGTTGGTACCTATAATTGCGCTCTCTGCCTTTCAAAATCCTCTTTTAAATTAAAGTGGTTCCAAACAGGTGGCAGGCTACACATAAAACCTGGAAAGTTTATCTAAGAACAGATTTTTTCTAAGTGATTTGAAAGTGTTTATCAAAATAAAAACTGCAAAGATGCATAACCATGATCCACTAATAACCATGTCATCTCTAGTCCATCTGCTGTCATGGTGCAAAATGAGGAGTTTGAATAATATGAACAGTGATTACATAAGGAGATGCTTTGGGTTGTGATCAGAGATGGCTCTTTCTTCTAAAAATACACCAAATTTGATTAAGTAGCAGCAGTGACAAAAAAGATGTTTTGATTCATAAGGAAATGCTTTGATTCAAATATTTAATTTTAAGTATTAACTTTAACAGTTTCTATGAATATAATTAAGCACTAAACTAAAAGGGAAACTCTGAATCCCAAAGCTAAAATGTTTCACTTAGAAAATGCTAAAATTGTGTAATTGGATTTGTTTGGAATTTCAGGGTGATATAACTAAAACAGTCATTTGAAACTGGTTCTAGTTCACAAAGCATTTCAGTTTTTCTAGATTTGAACATTTTGGCTAAGATTATCCAATGATAAACAATGGGAGGATCTTACCGTGAAGAAATAACGTGCTGTCAGAACTGGGATTTCAGTATTACCGTATACAGGTCTATAAAGGCAGTTTACTGCACTATTTTAACAGTGATATTTACAGAACTATCAGCTGAAAGGTGGAGTGGGTACAGTAAGGGGGAAGTCATGGTTCACTTCTAGTATATTATTAGCTATGGCAAAGTTACATCTCAACAAATCTGTAAACTCCACTTGACAGGAAAATACCATGCACATTTTTGATGCCACAGAAATAAAATATCATAATTAAAACAATGGTTCTTTTCCCTGAAGATTTTCTTTAGGCCTGTCCTCAGAATGAATCCTAGCCAGGTAATTTATTGTTTATCCAGATGACATTTAAGCAGCATATTTAACAAGGTTGCAGTTCATACTTTAAATTCAAACATAACATCAATCCAACAATTTTTGGCAAATAAAAGGCAGCAATGGAGTGTCAAGAATTCAAGGAGACTCAGATCTAATTTAAATGGTGTTGCTCTCAAAAGCTGGCAGCAAAAAGTGCATCTTTTTAAACTGTTTCTATTAGAAGCTGATGTTTATGATTGCTCTAAGCTTGGCAAGAAAAACACTCTTCTAAACATTTACATTTCACATTCTTTAGGACAGTTGAAAAATGTTGACTTGCAGTTCTCCACACTGCAAAGAGGTTGTGAGGAATGTTATAGTAGAATGTTAATAGCCATGTACGTTTCTTCCTCCTTGATTTACTGTGTGGTGGTTTTTATACTAGTTGTGTTCTTAATGTTGTCTGTCCTGAGTTGAGTTTTGCTCAAACAACATGAGCCTAGGTTTATTTTTCTAGCTAATAAAAACGAAGTCAATTCATTTATTAATACCACTTTGTACTAATGTTATAGTCACCATTTGGAGACTTTCCCGTTTGAATATATTCACTGTATATTGTTGCAAAACTCCCCAGCAGAGTCAGAAAATGAGCATTTTTCAAGAGATGCAGTCTGTGAAGGAGGGGCTGTCGCTGCTCTGTTTTTCCAAACAATGCGGCCGTGTTCTGGTTTGCCTATGACTCTGATCCTGATGTACAGACAGCAGCAACAAAAATAATAATGTAACACAGAACCCCTGGTGAGTCCCTCTGGCTCCAAGGTAACTACTTCCATGAGTAACTGACATGTTTGAGTAAGACATTTGTGTTCTGGCTGCTGTGTGTCACACAGCATGGGCTCCAGTGCACAGCGCTGGTGAGCTCTCACAAATAGTGCCATTAAAGCCAGCTGGACTGACTACTTGTACCTGCCTACTCACTCCCTTGCACACAGATTTCCCAATCTGACCCAACCTAAGAGCATCAGGGCAAAAAAAATAGCATGGGCTTTATTCTTCACCAACAGCACTGTTTTCAAAGCACTGTTTAGAAAGTACAATTAAATTGTAGATTAGAGGTGCATAAATGTATTCAGTGTGTTCCCCATTCCACAAATCACTTAAGGATACGTATGAATCTTACTGATGTAGTCAAATGAATCAGTGAATTACGACTGATGCATGGGATACGATGAAGTCCTAAACACCTCCAACTCCCAGGAAGGTCACTGAAAGTTGATGGTACCTAGAGACTACAGGATTGAATGAATACAAGAATGTATCCACACATAATTTTCTGCATGCAAATCATCTCACTGCAGTGTTGCAATCAGTGGGAGTCCCCAGACTGGACCGCTCCCGTGGGTAAGCTCACTCATGGTCTGAGGATCTGCAGAATCAGGCTTGGTGGTATGTGCTGGATGCTTGTGCACTATCATTTTAATTCAGTTTGCTGAGGTGTGTATGATCTCTGTTAAAGTACACATAAGCCACAATCACAGCGGCGTAGAGTCAGCTGCTTCAGGTCTGGGCCACTTTGCTGTCAGTTGAAGAGGCAAGACATGGAACTGGCTTGTTCTATGGCACTTGGATAAAGTGATAGTAGCAGAGAACTCAAGGTAAGAGAATTTTACAAATTGTGAATACAAATTGTAGGTATGAAGTCTTAATTGCTGTTCTTAATTAGGCAACAGTACAAACAAACTGTACACATATAATGCCCTTCATCAGAGGGCTTCAGGTAACCTAGAAAGCATATTAAAGTCTCATCAAAACATGATGTTTTGACAGTATTATACAGAGACCCCCTGAAGCAGCCATAAACTACCTTGTCTGGGACAGGGCAAAAAGTCTGGGCCTTATGGCTGCGGGCACCGTGAGGTCAGGAGTGCACTCTGTTCTGGCAGCTCCCTGTGCTCCGAGTTAGCCAAGGGTTTATGTTGTTCAGGGAGGTGCTTTTGTTTGGTAGGATAAAAGCTGGGTCTTGCTGGCTTACATCAAACTTGTTTGGGAATATTTGCAAACTCATGGAAACAAAAGACAATGTCTCTTGACAAAACTTTTTAGTGTAATTCTGTGCAAGAACACTCTCATTTCAGAATAAAAATGACCACACAAAGACTGACTCAAAACTAACTCCTTGCCAGCCTTTAGAAACTGAAAGTCTCATTTTAAAGTTGAAGGCACTTTAAAAAATCCATGTTTTTATTTAGTTTCTTTCCAGTGTGTACATCCCCCAGAGCAAGCACCCAAAATCCAGATAAAGTCAGGGGAATCTCAAGGTACCCAGTGACCATTGCCTCACTTCAAGACAAGCACCCAAAATCACGTAAGGTCAATTGAGTCTCGAGGTGCTCAATGACTCATTTCAGGACAGACATTAAAAATGAAGTATCTTTGAAGGGTTTTGAAAATTTTAGCCTACGTGAATGGGACAGAGGATGAAGCTAAGGAATTCCTGTTCTCATAGACAAGTCCCCTCAGAGAAACTTATTAATGACTAATCTATATTCATATAGATTAGCATATACAGATCTCTACAGGAAACCAGTAACACATCACAAATTATAAGTTTAATAGGATCTGTGTATAACCGGGGTCTTGAATAACTCTGATAACTCTGTATAAAGAAATAAAGGGAGCAGCTCAGAGTGGGTGGGAAGCAGTAGCCAGCAGGCGGGCTAGGAGGAAGGGAGAAATAATAAGGCACCTCATTCCCAGGAAGGGCCAGCAGGTGTATTTATAGAGGTCACACACCTTCTGGTCAATTAGGTCTAAACCCAGAGGAACCACTGGTAAAATATCCATTGCTGCTGGCTTTGGTAAAAGCCAATTAGAGATCATCTATATTATAAAACCTAATTTCTAGGGAACAAAAGTGTGGCGAACTTCAAAGTGTTGCCCAAAGAATGATGGTGCATGGTTGTATGTTCAGGACTAGAACTAATGGATCCCAGTGCCCAAGCATGTAGACATTCTCTGTGATTCCAGGGAGTGTAGCTTAAAACACTGGCCTCTGGTTGCAAAATTTAAGCCAAATTGATGTAACTTTTACTGGTTTATTTTACATTTTACTAGTTTGCTTCCTCTCAGTCTAGTATCTAAATGTTCGATTTTGTTACTAAAGAAACGCTTTACTACGAGGCTTGTCTGATGTTGGGGATAGGGTAAATCAAAACAAAGCGATGGTGTTACAGTTCTATGGAGATCACAGATTGAGTCAAAGCAGCATGTGTGCATAACCCTGAGAACCTGTATCTCAGCACAGCTTCATGAGATTCTGCAAGTGGGAGTATTTTCTGCCAGGCTGCAAAGAAGCAGTGCAGGAGGTGGGACTGCCAAGTCCAAGTTTGCAAAGGCAGGCCCTTTAGTAGGCACAAACAGAACCCTTTCTGAGGCACAGAGAGATTCCCCATAGCTTCTCTAAGCCACGGTGCTGTACAATGAGTAGACCAAAGTCATACCACGGGCTAGTGACAAAGCTGAAAAGAATCCAGATTGCCAGCTCCTTGTCCTAAATACCAAATGTAGCCCTGCCTTCTCTTCTAGGATAAAAACATAAGGAAAAATGTTCTAAAAGCTTTCGAGAAGCAGTGTGGATTTTGCTTTTAAGAGGAAGAAACATTATCAAAGGATCAGAAAATTCCACAAAGTAACACAACAGTTACTATTGCAAAACTCTGGAGGATCTCTTCTGTGGTATAGAGTTATTCAGCAGCTCAGATTCATAGCAGTATTTCTTCGTCCTCCACAGTCATAAATTCTTTTTCCTGTTTTGGATAAGTTGAGTAAGCTCAACTCTTTTGGCTGCAGTGAGAGCCAGACCTTGCCTAAAATGTAATATTTTTATTGTCCTTTCCATAGAACATTTATGCCGTATTTATCAGGTTCATTTCTTTTTTCATTAGAAGTTAATCGCAATGCCATTAGGACTGCTTTAATGTCATGAGAATCACACTCTGTAGGGTGCATCCTATGACTGCCTCAGAAATCTCTCCCTGTGGATATTTTGTCTCTGTGAAATAGTCTGGTTCCAACTATTCATCTTTGCCAAGAAGAACAATGTTACCAATTATTCCTACAGTGGAAAATAAATCAGAACAATCATTTGTTTTCTTGCAGTTGGTTGTACATATCCTTCATCAGAAGAAATTTAGCTATGAATTAGAAAGATTTCCTTCCACCTTCCCAGCCTCTTCAGTTTCTGCAGGATCCATGGTATGCCTATGTACCAGATGAGTTATTTTACCTGGGAGGTAGGAATTGTTCCAAGTTCATACCTGCTCAAGATGTAATTCTGTTTTATGAAGGAGACTGGCATAATGCCTATCTATAAAAAATCACCAGCATTATTATGTAGAGCATAGAAGAGTCAACAGTGACCCAGTAAAAGAAATCAAGAATTTGAAGGTGGTTTTGCAGAGAGCGAAGATCTGTCATTAGTGAAAAGAAATGAGGTGAAATTACCGAAAGAGCATTTCTGATCATGCAGTCAGGGAAATGTAGAACAAAACTCCAGGGCACTGAAGGATCTGTGAGTACTACCTCGGGAAGAAGGTACTACAGATACTTTTTCAGATAAGGGCATATCAAAATGCAGTGCCTGAGCTCAGAAACCCAAACATTCATATTAAAAAAACAATCAGTTCATGTTCATGGATTGGGACATGAGTAGCTTTAGGACTTGGCTCTCAGATTCTGCTTAAACGTGCAATTCATGAGAATAATTCAGATGTGCCATTGCCTTGAAGGTATCAGAAGTCAGTGCAGATATACTCTCAGGTTATACAAACAGTTACCCTTCTGTGCACGCAGGTGTGAAAATCTGGTCCGGAAGATTTTTTGCATTTATTTTCGCTTTGCACGCAGATTGCAGAGGTGTTGTCCGAGGTGCTGAGTCCTCCTCAGGTCATTGTGAAGCTGCAGGAAGCTGCAGGTGCTCCATGCCACTGAAAATCCCATCATGGCTTAATCATCAACAAAGTCTTATTACCAAGACTTTCAGCTGGTATCCAATGAAATCTGAGATAGCAATTAGAGTCCTAAGCAACTAGTAATACCAGTTTTTCTAGAGAATTAATAAATGCAAATGTTAACTGTTCTAAATTCACTTAATAAACAAGTCACCTGGAAAGATTTGTGGTTTTCATTAAAACAGAGAATATAAATAGAAAAGGAAATGGAAGTCCTGATATCTGGTGTTCAATAAACCCCATAATGTGGCCATGCTTTTGCAGGGCTCTCTGGATAAGTAATGAGATAATTAGCAAACCGTCATTGTAGTCTTTCAATCACTATAAAATACATTTAAATGCTTTCTAAGTGTGCAGCCCATTAGTGACTAATGAAGCGACTGCAGCTGATAGGCTGGATCCTGCATTAAACATGGCAAAGCAAAGAAGATGCTAAACTGCATGGCAGGCATAAGAAGCTGAGAGGCTCCAAGGAAGCAATTTTGTTCTCAGCTAGTGAAAGAGACTGGCAAGGGATGAACATTGCCAAGTGCCCCATTAACACAGAGGCAGTGAGTCTTGATACATGTCCAGTGTCCATTCACACCCAAAGATTTTGAGGCTAAGTGAGCAGAGGAACTTGAGATTCATCCCCATTCGGTGTAAGAAACTGTGTATTGCACTTGGCATTGCTTCCATTCTTGCCTTATCCTCAGTACAATAGCTTGCTGTCCTGTAACAGGCAGACCAAACCCCAAGCAAAAGTTTTGTGTGACTGCTCAGTGCTGAAAAGACCACGCTCCTCCTGAAATCCTCTAGGACTCTGGGAGACAAATGTGGATTCCTCTGGAAATCTGCCCAGATCTAAATGTGAATATGGAAATGGGTGTTATTGCCTGCACTGTGTTTGTGTTCAAACTCTCCCTTGCCTGCAGTTTCCAGATTTTTCCTACTGAAACTACAGTGAGATTATAAATTTGAAGGATCTATCAAATAACTAGGTACCATCTTGATAATGGATTATGGATTGAAAAAAGTTTCATAGGCTGAGAAAGTTTGAAAAATCATGTGCTTGCCTCCAAAGGAAAAGGAAAAAGGGCATATAAGGAGAATAAAACTACTGTACCACAGGTATAATGTCTTAGCAAAACTGACTCAAAGGGTAGATTGCACTCTGAATCTGGACCATGAATAAGATCTTCCCAGCTTCTTCAGCAGCCTAGACATGTGTCACCTTCTACATCCCTCACCTGTCTCTCAGGAGGCAGCTGTAATGTGCAACCACAGTCCCCAGCTGTGAAGCCATCACGTGCTACCTGCCAAGTCTGGCAGAGTCCAAGTGATGACACTGCTTTGCACTGCTGTGTGGACTGCAGTAAAAATTACCCATCTGACCTCCAAAAAAATTAATCGAGTGGCCCTGCTCGAAGCATCCTGCGTCTTCCCGGAGTTATGCATTGGAAAGGGCTCTCTGAGTCACTCTCCTAATTTGCATATCCCTTTGCATCTTGGCATTAACAGTCAAAAGCCATAGGAGCCAGCTAGAAAAGCCTCATGTTTGTGCTCTCCCATGCAAATACCTCTTCTCCCTATATATTAGTTACTGTGTGTGGGTTTTCTCTCTCACTCTCTCTTGCCATATGTGTGGGAGTTGATGGCATCAACTTTATGAAATCTCAACACATGCCAAGAACAGCTGGAGAAGTTGAAACAAGTTCTGGGTGAGGTGAGTTTCATGGGCAGGGACTGAAATTAGCAAAGGTGCCGTGGCTGCTTGCCATCCTGGGAGTCTCACATGGAGCATGTGGGCTTTGCTTGCTCCAAGAGCAGATTCCCCATGGAAAAAAGGATTTGATTTGATTTAGATAATGACGACAGCGGCGATAGCTGAATTAGAAGAATCTGTTCACCAGGAGAGACCATCTTTGCACCTCTTCCGTGACTGGTTCATTATGTAAATATAAAAATTTCATCATGAGTCTGAGGTAATTAATATCTTTAGCCAGCATGTAGCACTCTTCATCTTCAAAACGCTTTACTAACATTAATAATTAATCACCACAACACTCTGGGAAGGTTATCATCTTAATCAATGGGTAAACTGAGGCACAAAGATTTAAAGTATCACAACCTGCCAGTAGCAGTACTCTTGTGTCCCAGCCTGGTGCTCAGTGTGTTACAGTGCGTGGCCAAGCTACCTGATATGCTTTGTGGTAAGAAGGAACAAACCAGGAGGGCATTCCAGGATGAATGAAATAAAACTCCCTCCAGACTGCACACAGAGCAGAACTTGTTAATCACTGGCTGCTCTCTACAGGTCTCTGGGTTCTCAAACCTAGGATGTCTTTCCCCTCGCTTGTAACATCTACACTTTTCTGTTGATCTTTCTGCATGTTCCCTTCAGCAGTCCAACAGTATTCCTGATGTGACAGATACACTCTGGCCTCAGCCTTAGCTATGGCTCAGGTACTTATATGGTCTTTTCTGGGTAATTTTAGAATATAAAGAACCAATGATATGTCTGATGACTTTTAGTGTTATAAATTGTTTAATAACTAGAATTTGCTTTTGAAGCACTTTACACATCTACCTGAGAAGAATTTCCACCTTTTGTCTCAATCTCTTATACAGGACATTTGAGTCTGGTTCAAAGTTTGGTCTTAAGTTGTTAATTTTCTGTAATCAAGTCTTGCTTAGGCTAGTAAATGCAGCTTTTAACTTATCAGTTTTTGCCATTAGTTCCACCTGGACATCTCCATCAGGTCATACATTATTGCTTAGGTGTGTCATTCTCAGACAAACCTAGGGAGAATTGTGAAAGAAATGACCTCCCTGCCCAATTCAGAAAACGAAACTTCAGCACAGCCTACTAAATACAGAAACATGCACAGTACATCTGAAGGAAAAGTTTGCTTTTCTTGAGGCTTCACAAGAAGGATCTGTCAAATGTGGCAGGCTATCATTAAAAACAATTAACCTAATCAAAAATCCCTTTTCTCTTATTTCTGCCTAGTCAGGTGAATATTAAATACTAGATTTTCCAGGAGGAAAAAAAAGAGGAAATCAGCGTCTACGTTTTCATTCAAACATGCGTATGGAGGAGCAAGTACAGATTCGCCTTTGTATACCTAAAGTATGCATGTAATTAGTATGACTGCACAGGGAGTCATGAGACTTGTATACATGACTGGCCACCTGCATGTCATTTGGGCGGTTGTCTTAATAGTGACAATGCTTGTGCATGCAATCCTAGCATTTAAGCTTATGGAAACACATTTTTTGGGCAAAGTGGACTTGTGAGAGCTGCTGTTCTCCTAACCTCATGCTCCCCAAGAGTTCTGGTACCTGTTAGGACAATACTTCTCATTGAACATGTAGATTTTTGTACCTGTTTGGTTTAGAGTAAACTGGTTGCTTGTGATGTCTTAACTCCTAGCATCACCACCACAAGTACAAGTACAATTCTCTCCTCATCACTCCCAAACCTCTTTTGTGTTTTCCAGAAGTGGAGGAGGCAAAGAAAAACCCCAGTTCCTTTGAGGTGGGAGCTCACCCCAAGGGGGAGGAGAGGGAAGCTGACCTCCAGTGCATTTACTGATCATATTTATTTTTAAAGGCACTTAGCCATAAGTCTCAGCCTATGGCTCTGCTTCCTGCAGGCACACCCTGCTTGTGGCTGTGAAGGTACTCACTAAGCACTAGTAACACCCAGCATTTATATAGGGCTTTTCATCTTCAAAGCACTTCCCGAACATCGTTTAATTAATGAATCCTCACAGCCCTCTGTGAGGTATGCACAGTTATTACCCCCACATTTTACAAGTGAGGAAAACTGAGGCAGCGATTAGCTGAGGCAACACTGTGGGAATTGGGATTAGAGCTCAGGAGAACTCAGGAGTGCCTGGACCCCCATCCCACGCAATGATTGCCAGGCTGCCTCGTTGGGAAATGCACGCGGTGCCTCAGTTCAGCACCGTATATTGAACACCATCAGTGTTGACCATTTAGTGCATCAGCAACATCTCTTCCTTTCAGGCCCACATAGGCTTTCTGTGTGGAGATCTGAGAAAAAATGTCTTTTTCATCTTTCAGTATCAGTTCCAGATTCTGCTGTCACCCAGACTGGAGACCCAAAGGACTGAGGCTTCAGAGGAGGATGGCTTCTATTGCCTATAGCACTACCTAACACATTCAGTTTTAGTGCCTTCACAGAGTTTTTAAAATGACATAGAAGGGGGACTTTCACCCAGAGATCTTGGAGCGCTCTGTGGATAAAGGACAGTGTTGCAATCCCAAATCATGGTATGGCTTTATGCAGGCTGTCAGACCCACTCAGGCTTGGCCTCGGCTGAAGATCTGATGATTCACGACCCTCAGCCCACATTCATGAAAGTTCAGTGAGTTTCACTCACATCTCCCTCAGTAACTGTGGGTTCCTCCCTCGAGAAGCCCCGGGGTATCCCAGTTCCCAGCTGACATGTGGAGGACAGGAGCAGACTTCCTGGTTGTAATGGTAGCCAGCAGGGTGAGAGAGGGCACCAATGATGAGGGTTAAACCTGAATGGTTCAACCTTGTCAAACTTGAACATCCGAGAGAACCTGCAGGGCTTGGTTCCTTTCCAGCCCTCCAGGGCTCTCACAGCCCTAATTATTGTTGTTGTTGTTGTTATTATAACAAAACATTCATATACTGCCATAAAATACAAACTAGATAATACACGTTCCTTGCCTGAAGAGCTCAGGCTTTAAACAGGCTGGACATTCTGAACTGAATCCCTCAGGAGAGACAGGGAAGGCACAGCCCTTTTGGAGCAATTTCCTTTCTCAACTCCTTTAAAGTACAGCTGGACACTGTGAAGGGCTATGGGATGCAGCAATAAGCAGTTGACCAGGCAGCATCAGAGATACAGCATGCTCCTCCAGCTGTGCCTCAGCTCATGTCCTGCCACGCACAGCAGCTGTGGGAGAAAGATGTGTGGCTGGCAGTCACACTCACAAGGCAGGGGACTGTGGGGAATGGGATTTCATTGTGGGCACGCTTCTCAAATCAGCTGCAGCTCAAAGCTGGTACCTACCTCTCGGAAAGCAATGTTCAACCCACTGTTCCTGGTGGGGTGGCAGCTCCCAGCTTCTGCCAAGTTCTCACAGGCGCTACCAGGGAACTGCTGTCAATCAGTTGATCAGCAATGCTGCCTCTGAGGCAGGTGGTGCAGTATCACCTGCAGAAACGCAGCAGGAGCTGCTCCATCCTGCTCCTGTACAAGACAACCATCCCACAGGCGTTGTTTCAAACGCACCGTTCAACTAAGTTGAGCTGGTGGAATTGTAATTCTTTAAATAAAACAGGAGCATGGTAGTGCATAGTGTGTTGATGCCTTTGCACAGCTGACTGCCAGGAAGCACTGGGGAATCTGTGGTTTGTAAATGCTCTTCTGAGTGAGACCCAAGCCTCCTCTCGCCTGTGAGGTCCCTTCTGTTCCCTCCTGACAGTGTTTCACGGTCTAATCTGAAATGCCATGAGATACTGAGCCAAGGGAGAAGTGGAAAATGTTGCAATTCCTAAGCTGCACTTTGAAATGAAATAGTAATACTTGTAATTAATAATAATCTCTAACAAAAAAAAAAAAATCCCTGCTTATTCCAATATAGACACTTTAGGTAGTACTAGGGCGTCAGGCAGGCTTATTCAGCCGCTGGACAGACTCACCCACAAGGCCTAGCATCAACACGCCCTGTGTACACCTCGCATCATTTTGAACAACAACTGCACCAAAACAAAGACAAGGAGCACTTTAGGACCTTTCTGTGCCTAAGCACGAGAGGGATCCCTGGCCAGTTTTTACCAACTGAAGACTCTAAGGCAGAAACTGTCCCTGCATCTATATTCATAACTCATAAAACAAATCAAAACAAAAAAACAGCAAAATACCCTTACAATGAAGGAAACATTGCTCAGAAGTGCTGCTATTTTCTTTCCCACCACTGCTCTATGTTCCAATGTTCTAACGTCCTCTGACCATTTGGTCACAAAGACATTGAGCAGACACTGCTAAAGTTTTTGAACGCTTAATCTGACCTATCTTAGACCTGGCCCAAACCCAAGAAAATACTAAGAACAGGGGTACGCTTAATATATTATTAAGGGTTATAATGTTAATGTTATGATTATTGCTGAACTCCAAAGCAATTCTCATCACAGAACTTAGAAGGCAGTGGGGAAACCTCACTGGACACCCAGTGTAAAGGTTCACATCGCCGACTGCCCATCCCTAAACCACCACTGCTACTTCTTCCCATTCCTTCTCTCCAGGCTCCTAGTCTAGCCCCCAGCCAGGCTCTACTCTCTCCCTTGGGGATTTTGTTCACACACACAGATCTGTTGATGACTCAAGTCTTAATTTTCCCCAACTTGATCTGCCTCTTTATGTCCAGTCCCTCCCAGCCTGCTATATTCCTCCCGGAGGGCTCACTGGCTGCACCAGCTGAACTCCCTGTCTTCTTTCCCATGCTCTCCTTTCTCTCCTCCTGCCATCATGCTCTGCCCATTTCTTGGCTGTCACCAAAGGAGCCCTTTTTCTTAACTGCCTCTTTGTAGCACAGCCCAAACAGCTCCTTACTGTTAATCATGACATTGTCTGTGCAGTGGACATCTGTTTACATCCCTGATGCACTCTGTGTTACACTTCAACAGAACAGCAAAGCATTTCTTTTTTTCCCATCTGCAAAAAGTGAACCAGACAAAATGGCTAATTTCTAAGTTCACTCATGGTTTATGCTTCCTGCCATAGCAATAGTTGTCAATCAAGCAGAGCTTAATCTTAACTCGGGCATTAACTTGAACACAATTAATTCTTGGCATCAGACATAAAATGCTGTGAGCCCCATCTCTCCTGATGGTGATAAGGCTCACTGTCAGGACAGGCTCTGCATTCACTCCTTGACTTTAGCAAGAGTTAGATCAAGCCCATACAGACTAATAAAACAAATTACATTGTTGGTGTTAACAAGTGCAACTCTAAAAAAGTCAATTGATTTCTGTCTCACTATGCCAACCAGGACCTTGCCTCAACTTACAGAGGTGGCTGGGATTTTTCTATTAGTTTTCAGGATAACAATTCAAATTACAACTGGGTGAGAATAAAAAGCACAAATTTGAGGCGTATGGCCTAACCCTAAGGGAAGGTGCTTGACAGGCTGCAGTGTTAACAACACCCCAGTGGCCAGACACATGCCAGACGGTCACAGATGTGACCTGCTGCCATCTGGGTCAGCGTGATCTTGCCCTGCCTTCCTCTGCCTTCTTGCTGTTGCCTCACTGCACTTTCCACATGGCATTTTCAGTCTTGTTTTATCTCATTCCACTTACGGAGCTGACTTGTGTGGCTCAAATGAAACCTTATTAACTTTGCTAGGGTTCATAGTGATTCAGGTTATGAGATGAGATGAGATGGCCCAGGACAGACTGTCACCAATTCAAGTCCAATCCAGGCTATCTTCATCTTGAGGAGCCAGCTGGGCCATCTGTCTTGCACCACTCGCAAGCCTGACACTCACTGTCCCACTCCCCTTCCCTCATTTTTCTGGCTGTCTATTTTTCTGTTGTTATCCTTATCAAGAGAAGAACTTAACCAACCTGGCATACCAGCCTGATGTACTTAGCAGATTGTGGTGTGACTCAGTACAGAACTCTTCCTATGTTTTCACATATAAAGACGTCAGTGGACAAGAAGACAGTGAAAAGAGTACGCGATGCATCATGGAGATTGCAAAACCTTGAGGAGTCAACAGATCGGAAGGTCCCTCGCAAAGCAGGTCCCCATTCCGCACCAAAATGCCCTATTCCCTTTTTGATTTGAGCAGTCTTAAGTTTGCAAAACATCTGAGATTCATTAGGTTATGCACAGGAATACCCATATTATTAAAACTCTGGCAAAGGCATATTAGCAAAATTCTGGCAGCCATCCTGAAGGGTCTTTAGGAGTTATCCATTCACAAAGCCATGTATTTGGTGAGCAGTGTAAATTACACTACTAATTAAGCTGGGGCAAATATTTTGAAAGTGATCCATAGGCAGAAACACATTCATAGTAACCATCCAATGAAGGGTATTACACACATATATATCTGACTCAGGAGATGCAATGGTAAAAACTACCCAGGTGCTAAAACTATGATATTTAAGATTGATTGTTATATTTCACCAGAATTGTAACTTTTGGTAGAATGCTTGGTCAAAAGGCCATCTCTTCCCACAGAAAACCAGGAAGACTTTTGCTCTGCCCTATGTTGAACAGAATTTTAACCTAAAATTTCATTTTGTTTGTCCTGCAAACATGCCTCAAGTTTGCACGGTTCTATAGAGCCTTTGTGGATATCCTGGGAGCTAAGGTGGTTGGTGCATTGTATACTGCATTGTGTAAGGTGTTGCCTACTTACAGTTTGCATATTATTACCAATATGTTTTTCAACAGACTGAAAAAAACATTGATAGTCTTACTGATAAAAAAGCTTTAGAATGTACATGGAGAAAAATGTCTTGTTATGATTTTACTGCAAATAGTCTTGATAACATTTATTCTAAAAAGCTCTGCCTTGCTAAGATTTGTATAGAAAAAACCTCACATTCAGTTTCTGAATTAATTTTGAAAGGCCCAAATGCAGTATATTCTTGCAATGAAACTGTCAAGTGCTTGGCTTAGAGTAAGTAAAATTCTGCAAGTGGCAGTATGGCTATTTCAGATAGTTACTTCACTTCTGCTGATATAAAACTGATGTAAATATTCACTGATGAAGAAGCTGTTAGGATTAGTCAGTTTGTTCTTTGGTAAAGCTATGCAGCACTGGCCTCAAAAATTAACTTGTTTGCAAATTTCCAAATATATGCAAGTAAGTAATTTAACTTATTCAAGAAAATAATTCAGTTATGAACACTTACATGATCTTAAAGATGTTTGGGAGACAGTTAATCCTTAAAAACAGTTGTTATGTCTGACATACCATATATTATTCCAATGTATGAGCTAGATGTATGTAATACATCATATTAAATATCTCCTCTAAATAAAGAAACACCAAAGGAAATCCTATACTCCTTTCATTAAAAAAATATCCTCCATGTCTCTCATAAAAATCAGACTGTAAGAGTTACTTCCATAGTTCCTCCATGTTGAAGTAGTATCACAAAATAACTTTCTGTACTCAAACATGGGTTAACGCTTGATTGAACATGTTGAACCTGTCCTTCTTTGCAGTGCTTCTCAAGGGAATACTAGTTCTGTTCCCTCTTCTGTGTAAGCCCATGACCCGAGGTCAGGCATGCAAAGGACTGCCCAGAGTTTAAAGATGAAGAATTTAGTTAGGGGTGGTTGCATCCCACGTCTCAGTGGAATGGGTTGAGTCCTATCCCATACCACAAGATGACGGGGGCAAGCTCCGCATTGTGCTGTGTGACAGGCACAGGCCTCAGGCACAGGACTGCAGATGGGAGAATCACATGCTTCTTGCCCTGCACAGTGCCACAGGCTTTCTCCAGCTCCCCGTATCTGGTATGTGAGACCACAGAATTGGAGAGACCCTGAAGTGCTGGATTTTGTGGTCCAGTCCATGAGTGTGGAAAAATCTCCCCGGGAACTAAGAATCCTCACAATTCTCACTCCATTCTCTTCCACTTTGATGTTGCTGTCTCTTACATGAATGTTGTTATGTATTGCATGTATATTAAAAACAAATAAACATGAAACAGGACACTGCTGCACACAGCGTTCCGTGTTAGAAAGGAATGAGAATAAAACCCTAGAACCCTAGAACTCTGCAATAGCTAGGGTACATCTGTTAGTTCAACTAGAAGCTAGAGAGATAAGCATGTTATATTATCTCCAGCAAAACAACCACCAGGAACACAAATACAGTCTAGCACACTAAAGTTTTCATAGGTCTACTACCCTTCCACACACAGAGTAATGTTTAAATGCAGCATTTCAATATTATAGGATGTATGCCCAAGGATATATTCTAAACTAGAATCTATAATGGGTTCTGTCAAGGGCTTGATATGGCCAGTGGTAACTGTCCTCCTGAACTGAGCTCAAGGTGAAAGTGCAGTGACAACTGTACTTGAACTTCCATCTGTTGAGGAACAAGCCCCACTGTATTAAGTATCACAGACCTTTCACTGCCTCCTTAAGAAGTGAATTGTGGAGTAGCACGAGGAACTAGAGTGTTGAGCTCTCATGTACTGTATTTGCACTTGGGAGTCACTAGGTGCCTGTTTGTAAATAGCTAATGTGGCAGAACAGCCCAACATGGTCGTACTTTTACTACTGTATTGCTCTGAGATCTTGTTCCTCTTTCACTATCTCATTTGGTCCTTCTATAGCTTGGGGAATGGCACTTGTCTGCTGCACTGAGGCACTGAGCTCTGTAACAGTAACTATGAACTGTTTGATAAGAGATGCTAGCGAAAGACAAAGGTGTATTATTGCAAAATTTGTGGGTTGGCAACTTAGCTAGTGGCACTGTATTGCATCCAGAGCCCATTTGGCTCCTCACAATGAAATGAGAGTGGGGGGAGAGGAAATCAGGTCAGAGTTTTTGGCAGACCTATTCAAGGTAAGCATAATCCAGCTGATTCATTATGTGCTGCAATCCTTGCTGGCAAAAACTCTGAAGTTAAGTAGCCTCCAGCCCTATTGCAACTCAACCTCTCTGTGTAGGTGTTGATGCTGCACATTAGGGAAGGGTGTCACTGGTGGATAAACTTAAGGGGGTGAGGGCTGGATAAAGGACGCAAAGAACTTCACACAAGTCTGCAATATCAGCCTAGTGTTCCCTGCTGAGCAGCCCATTCTAAAAATGTTGTTCCTACCTCCTACAAGACAAGGAGGAAACCTTTGAGAAGACCCTTCTGATGACTAGCACAATCTCTGTTTCATGAATCATTGGCATTGGGATGTCCTTGTGGCATAATCAGAGCTCTGGTTATTATACTCATTGATGATAAAACAAGCAAATCTTAATGAGTTGTGGGAAAGAAGACAATAGGGCCCTCTGCCAGGTCTCATTTACCTTGACAACACGCCTACAGCCCAAGTACAAAGATCACTATTGTTTATCCTCAGTATTTGTGAAGGGGCCAGACAGTTCTTCTCATTTTACTCAATCTGATGGTACTCTCTTTATCTCTGCCTTAGCATTTCTAAGGTACCTATCACTGTGGTATCTAAGCCTCTCAGCTTCAGTCCAAGGTTAAATTTATGGTAAATAAACCACTTGGACAGTCTTTGAAGGTGAGAAACTGATATATAGTTAAATAGTGGTAAATTATTCAATTTACATAGTGCCTCTTCTTTGACTAAAAGGACAAGCAAAGACTTTGTTGTTCATATTGTAAACAAATCCTCTGAGTATGATTCAGACACTAAGTGACTGGGTCTGTTACCTCACTAATACAGCTAAGCCAATCTACCATGCCAGTAACACATGCCTAGCATGAACTCAGCTTCTGTCCCAGCTGGACTGTATTTACACTAGGGACTCTTGTCCGCTTAGCTGTCTCGGTCAGGGTTACAACTCATCACGCTCCTGACCACAAGAGCTACAGCAGCAGGATTATACAGAAAACAAAACAGGTATGAGAAAAATGGGCCTATTCCACGCAGATATCTGTCCCCCGTGGGTATTTCACAGTCAGAGCTGCTGACTTCATTGCAGCTCCTGCCCTTCTGCTGCTGGCTATCCTTGCAAAGCCAAAAGCCCTTTGTGAACAGGACAGGAAAGCTTTCACCTGGTGCATGCTTTATCTATGGCTTTGTCATCTACAGCTGCTTTGGAATTTCCAATGAAAAGGATTTTTGAACAGAAGAAAGAGATCTCTATCAAGCTACCTTTATGTACATATTTTTTAGGGAAGTGTTAATTAAGAAAGGCTTCCCAGATCCCAGCTGGATTAGGAAGAGCACCCCCTGAGTAGTCACCATTCCAGCAGCCAGGTACTTGCTAGGGGCAGGGGAGAACCCAGATCGGCCCCTAGCACTTCCTTATCCCAAATGGCTGCCAGAGTCACCAGGCTAATACTCATACTGGCACGGGTGTCTTCTTCGGGTTTTGTGCAGAAAGCATGAAAAGATCTGAGTTTCAGTGTTTCTCAGTGTGAACACAGGAACATTCTCGGATTTCTAAGAAGTTTGTCAGGATGGCAAAACACTTCCCAGTCAGATCTGGAGATAAGTGCAGATTTCAAGCAAGAAACAAAAGACAGACCCTGACATTTAGATCTCAGAGTGAATTCCTTGGGACAGCAACAAGAGAAGAACATCTTTCTACTTGTGCTATAACTAAATCAGACCAGTTGCTGATTTATAATGCCGAGCTGGGAGATCATTAAAATTGCGTCTTTTTCTCCCCTCCATATTGCCAGCCACAGGGAATTGCAACTAAGTTAGGGATTGTCTACTGTTTACCTCTTTAAACAACTTTTTCCATTCTCACATGTTCTTGCCCTGTTGTCTTCTTTTTCTGCTGTCAGCTGGAGTGCTGCTCCCTGACTCACTGTGGAGAAAGACAAATGACAAACCTTTCCCTTAGGACAAACACAGTGTCACCTCCACAACACACTTGTGTCTGCTGGATTCACACCCCGAGTCTCCAGCTCACAGTTCCCCCGCCAGTGACTTGATGCAAGTTTTTAACGTGAGATTTCTGCTGTTCTGATGTATAGAGGCAAGCAACGAGCAGGGCAGAATGACAAAGTAAGGCGTATAGAGTAAGACTGCAGCAATAATCATACAGCGAAGGTCTCAGTAGGGCATATAGAATTATGCTTTGGTAGGGAAGGTTGCATAATCAACCAGATGCTCTTCCACCACATGGGAACTGAACGGTCTAACATGGGAGGGGGGCTATAGCCCT
>NW_010556290.1:0-18666 GCF_000687285.1 Phaethon lepturus | reverse complement strand
TTTCCCTTAAGAAGTCCATCACTAGGCTAGACTGCTTAAAGTCATTTCACAAATGGGAGGACTTTCTTCCCACTGTATCCTTTGCAAAGAATAATCTCAATTGCATTCTTTTCAAATATTGAAAATAATTATTTACTGACAGAAGACACTCAAGGAGTAACAGCTTAACAAAAGAAGGTCTGAGTGAAAGGAATAAGGCTAATGTGGAGACAAATGCATATTGCCCCTGCTTGCTCACTTCTCACAGGAGCAATACCCTGAATTCTCTTTTCACTTGTATTGAAGTAAATTAAGCAGCTCAGATAAGATTACATAGCTACAAAGCTTTCATAAGTGACAAGGAGAATCAGATCCATTGTGTAAGCAAGCCAGAAAAATAATTTTAGTGCTCTCCCATGGAGCAAAATGACTTTCTGGCTCCTGTCTAGCTCTTTTCAGCCACAGGCAGCAAATGAACACATACAGTTTAACCCATAGCAAGCTTTCAACGCTCTAAAAGCTTCCTTACTCACTCGCTACTTACACAGGATTCCCTTTGAAATCAGTCACCAAAAGTCAGTGAGTTCTACCTTAGCAAGAGATGAGTAATTAATAATAATGACGCTTCCTCACCTCAACTTCTTCAATATGCTGAAGGGATAGAAGCACTTTCTACAGGAATTCCCCCCCAGGTTACTGATTTGCTACAGATCTTCAGTTTGACCTGCAGGGTGAAGAAAGGCTGCAGCTTCATCCATAACCCAGTCTGCTTTCTGACAGCTTCTGCCAGATAGACTTAATAAATAGTTTTGTGGACACTCATGCGGTCATACAGTATTTTTTACTTTCTGGAAGAAAAGTAGCATGAATTTAAACATTTTGAGGACCTTGTTCAGTTTTCCAAGAGGCTGCCAAGCCCTTAGAAAAATCCAGCCATTAGTATCCCAGAAAGAGCTGCAAGGCACTGGCCATTTTGACACTCAACTCCAAAAGTCTCAGAATGAGCAGAGGGCTGCTTTGAAAATATGGCATCTAGTTGCATGTGTTGAACACTGGAAATCTGGATCTGGCCTGTTTTGAAATTTGGACTATCAGTACTTAACTACACCTGTCAGCTGGGCAAGAGCCACAGAGCATTAGCAACAACAAGGTTTTTCTGGTCCAAGTAAAAAATGTCCTAAGCCCAAGTAAAAGACCAACAAAGAACATGAGAACCCTGAAAAACACCATGAGCTAGTGAAAACATGCAAATAGCTTAAATAACACTCCCAGAGCATATAGCAAAGATCAGAACAGAACTAGGTCATTTCTGCTAATGGAGGACACAGTCTTCAGCAAGGAACTCAAATCATATCAGAGGTAACCGGGTCATTTGGAGTGTGATGCTGTTTGCTCCATAGGGACAGATGAGCATATCATGAAGTTCAAAACTCATCACGGCTTTTGAGGGAAAAGGTCAATGTCTGAGCAGACAGTGGGATTGAATTCAGTTTTCCCTTCTGAGGGAAGCCAGGATAACCTACAGAAAGGTTAGCTTGTTGTGTCTACAGATCGAGACTTAGTTCCGGAAGTCTTCTAATGCCAAATAAATTCACCAGACTACGTAAAAATCCTGAGTTGAGCACTTGCCAATTTGTGCATGCAGCTGTAGATACATAGACTGTAATTGCATTTGCCATCAGGGTAATTGTGCATGCAAAATTGTGCAATAAGTATTTTGTACACGTGGTCATGCTTTTAACTTTCCTTTCTTTTTTTTCAAGAATCAGGCACTGTTTGAACAAATACAAATAAAAGAGTTAGAATTATTAAACATTATTTTTGACTTGCTTTAATTATAAAGTCACAAGTGAACCACAATACTGTGCACTTAAATGACACAAAAGAGAGACACACCACACCACTGCTATGTCATTAGGATCTGTTTCTACAGCTTTTTAATTTGCCTGCAGAAAGATGGATTCCATAGACTGAAGCAAATTTGTTACACATTGCCTGGAATCTAGAGACAATTAAACACTGATCATAGTTATTACACAGTCTTTGGGAATTAACTTGCTATTTTTCAAGATTCATTTAATTTTATAGTTGGGGAAACCAAGGAAGAAACCTTTCTGACAGAGAAATAGCAGCTATTTCACAAAAAGTCCAAACCCATACAGATCTATACTCAGATACTAAGTGGCACTGGACACTTAAAGAAAATACAGCACAATACAGACAGATTTAGCAGATCAAATGAACTTCAACGATTAATTTCTCAAATAGAAGAATTCCCAGCTCCAATAAGAAAGTGCAAGACCAGACAGGGATAACGTTACATGATAAACCTGGACTCTCAACATACGTTCCATAATCCGATGCTATGAACATAACTACAAAGCAGGTCAGGCTAAACAGTGCAAACTGTGTAAACCTTGTTACCTGCACTGGCCCTAGATGATGCCACTGCTAAAAGCAAACATCATCAGGAAAAAATAAACCATGGCACTGCATCTGTGAACAGAAGATACCACCAAGTACCCACAACAAGGCAATGTCATCATAGAAGAGCAACCAATGCCATGAAATGCAACACTGCTGAGCACAGCACCTATTAGATGTGGCCAGGACATAATAACTGGATACTTCAGTGCACAGCATAGTGCAGATAATAATCAAAGTATTATTTCATAAATAACGCATACATCTGTATACACACACAGAATATTGTCTGACAGGAAGAACAGTTTTGCTAGGCACAGAGAAGTGGTTTTCTTTGAAAATTAAATGTTGTAATATAATATTCTTAGAAACATTAAAACAACCAGATACCTAAAAGGGGAAATATCAACAACAACAAGAGGGGGAAATAAATTTAAGCATCCCGGTTTGGCAATCAGTTCTATCACCAAGATGGGCTAGGTGAGTTACAGGCCTGTTTAAAATCATAACTTCAAATGTCCTTATCAACCCCCTTCAGAGCTCAATCACTGTAACTGTAACTCCCCAAGGAGTCTGGGTCTCTTTCCATATACACATCCTATTTGTCACAGACGAGATTAAGAGGCACTCTCGCCACATGCCTGCTTGTCCAATGCTAGGGAGCTCCCAGTTGCTTTCAGCTCTTGGGTTGCTACGGGACCTCTAAGCCAATATAATTTAATAAACTGATCATAAGTGATAGAGAAAAGATACAGCCCTATCTGTACACATCTGAGGTACAACTGTATCCAAAGGACATGATGCATTTAGAGCACATTAAAGAATCCCAGTGTGGGTGGAATCAAAACTGACATCTTCCACTTTTGCAGAGTTTGATGTAAATGCAGGTAAGGTTTCAACAAAGCAAGCGAGGCAAAACCTCACTGTTGCATTAGACAACTGTAGTTATCCTGCTCCAATCAGTAGGTCAGATTTGCATAAACTTTTCACTTGGCTTTATTATTTTGCTACTGGTCAGTAGAAAAGGTAACAGAATTCCCTGTTACGGAAAAGCCCCATCCACAAGTGAGCAAGAACCTATATACTTGCAGGAAGCACATACGCACAAAACCTGTTTCCTGCATGCTCACATGCATAACACACAACTCCCACCAAACACTGACTTACAGTCACACATAAATGTACAGGTATACCCATACTTATTCAGAGTGTATGCACACAAACATGCATCACACGTTTATGCATGCACCTGTATAAACACACTTGCATGCAAGTTTAGATGTGCAGCGTACTTAGAAATGCACATGGGTACTCACATATATGTGCTTACATGGATAGCAGTTCACATCCATGACTTGCTCAAGGCAGAACCATCAGCTTATGGCAGAGCCAAAAAAAAAAAAGATTACAAGGCCAGGAGTTGTCCCCGTGGCTTGAAATGACAAGGCCTGTCCTGTGGTCCTTCCCTTCAGAAAGGTTGGGTATCTTTGTGCAGGCAGTCATGCTCAGGTAGATGCATATATGAGCACAGGCTTGAGCCCAGACAAACACATGGTCTCACTTACACCATTATGGACTTTCCGTTGGTAAAATATGCATGCCCTACCACCACCCCTCCGTTCTCCTAATCCTTTAATTTTCCTATCAATCTGTTTAATTTTTCCAAATAATGCATATTCACTTTTGTTTACAGCTGGGACACCGGGCTTCTTTGAGTCAGTCTCTATAACCATCTTGGCAAAGCCAGTCCTGTCTTGTTTGTTTGTTTTTGCAGTGACTGAGTGTGTAAGGAATATGGAGGGTGTAGGCGGCTCTACATGTCCCTTCACCTCTTGTGGGTTTTGGCACATTCCTTTCATAAATACTCTCTTTCAAATACAGGGGACAGGATGCTTTGTTTATATAACCACTGCTTTTTGCTGAGGCTCAAACCATCCCAAAACATCTCTCTCCAGGAGGCTCTTTTGAGGAGGTCCATGTTTCTAAGTTACCTATGACATGGACTGTGGGTAACAGCACAGCTTGGAGAGTTTCTGGAAAAGGAGGACCTAACCTCAAGTCAGAGCTAACTTCAGACAGACGTACTTCACGCTGGAATGTGATAGTTTAGCACCTAATTTTATCCAACTTTCTCTTCACCTTAGCTGGCCCTGAGTCTCAGTGGATGCTTTTGGAAATGGAAGCTTCCCAGGACCAGCTCTGACTGCTGACTCTCATGACCAGCAGATAGTTTCTGTGAAACCGGGCTGCTCTGACTGGTGGGAGTCTATCCAAGCTGTAAGGAGCAAGAAATAAAGATAAGCAAGGATGTGTTACACACGGACTACTGCATTAGTTAAAAAGGCTTTATCTGCACAAAGAAGTTGGAATGCTTCAGCTAACCCCTGCAATGATATCCATTTTCCTCTTCTCTTCTTTTCCTCCTCCAAAGCATGAATATAATCCTACCCTTTACTGTACATTAGCTGCATAAGATATTTCAGTATAATCATTCCACATGGCATTTTGACACCCATACAACTATCTCTACACAAAGACTCATATCCAAACCCATAAACATTGCTGAACTAGAGCAGGTGCTCTGCAAAGTCCAGGCCTAAATTAGCTTGCCGTGGTAAGTTACACTGATAAAGGCACCTTTACATGAGTTATCCTTGCTGTAGCTGTATAACTTTTAAGTTAAAGTGATATAAATAATCCTTTTTTTAATCCCTTTACTCCTTCTTCCTGTCTTCTAGGTGTTCCTTTAGCTAAAGTAGTGGGCTGAAGGAGCAGAAACAGCAGTAAATGGGAAGAGCAAGGTGCCATGCCGCTTTGTCACCCACAGCAGACAGTTCTCTTATATGCTCTTGTTATAGACTTATATGCTATAAAAAGCATATATTGGTATTGTTGTGCGCACGTGATCATAACACAGCATTTGCTAGCTTTCAGTAATTTATCATGAATGTTTCATAATACTGAGTAGAAAGAGAAAACATGAAATAGTTCTAGGGATTTTTCTAGTACCACACTGCTAGGAAGGTATGTTTCCCATAGCTAAATTATAGACACAAAACAACCACTAACTTAACCACTTGAAGGGAAGTAAGTACACAGCTAGCCAGGCCAAGGAGATGACACCGGTAACACAGGTTGAACGTTGCTTGTCAAACACAATTGTCAAAGACAATTTTCATAGGTTTCAGTGATTGAAAATGTAAGGCTATCCAGCATAGACTCAGGGCATTTCCACAAATAGCCTGTGGAGTTTTTGATTTTAAAAAAAGAGAGAGAGAGAGAAATGGGAAAACAATTATGCAATTAAAGAAACAGTAAGAGAAAACAAAAGACCAAAATTCTAGAAAGACACATATATTTAAAGCTAAAAGTTAGCCTTTTTAGTCAATAAATATTGCTCTAACATCTGTTCTGGGATTATATACATCACACACCTCTAGAATGCCTATACTCTTGCTCCTGCAGATCTTCTAGAACTTCTCAAAGGTGCACCATCTGCATTTGCAGTCAGAAACAGGAAGGCTGAAAAACATTAGCATGATTTGTTCAAGTTCATTCAGACACCAGTGATCAAGGAGGCAGGAATATCTAATTCCCCTCTGTCAGCTCCACATGTGGAGCAGCAGTGCATTTGCAGGTTAAATCACCTTTATTTATTTGCTGCACCTTCTAAGATACACACATTTAATTTTTATTCCCCAATTCAGCAACAAGTTGGAATTCCATTCATGATCTAATACAGCCAAGCTTTCAATACCTTGGCTTGTACCTGCTATACCCAAGATTCCCAGATGGTCTGCTACCCAAATAATATGGGGAACACTTGAGGTCCATCATCAGATGAGTTCAGCTCATAGACTTAATCTAAAAATATACTCTGTGTACACAACTCTTCATTGAGGAACAGCAGACAAACTAAATAACAAGTTATTTCTACAGTGTATTCACACTGTGACTGTGATACTGGCACAGCTGAGAGCAGCAGCACCACAGTGATGTGGAGTGCAGCATCTTCTAATCTCTGCACCAGACGAATCTTTAAAGTTTAAGATTTCTCCTTCTAAAACAGATATCAATGCCATATTTTACTGAAATGGCTAACCCCTTGCCATTGAAATAACTACTTGCTTACAAAGAGCATACTAAGAAGTGACTTAGCCAGAAAAAAAATAAAAATCAGTCTTTCCAGGTAGAGGAGAGACAGGTGGGTTAAAGTCCCTCACAGCGTGTGCTTGCTGCTTTCGCAAGAACAGATTTTCCTAGTGAAGTCTGCTGAACTCCTAGGCCAGTTAAGGAATTTTTTCCAATTATTACATTTTCTGAATAAAAACTTCCTAGGTCTTTATAAATTAAGACCTATTCCCACTTCCTTTATTCACACCCTAAGTGCAGCAGGATTATGTACGTGACCCAGCTGAGTCACATTTGGCCTTAGCCTCTTTTATTATCAGGATGTCCCCTACTAGTTCCAAGAAAAGGGTCCCACAACCAGGAATTAGTTAATTCCATAATCTATGAAAAAAAGTGCTAAGAAACTGTTTGACTCTAAATTCTCATGCTCAATCTTCCCACTTTGATTGCTCCTCACTCTCCTTGTAAATGGATTGTTGACATGCACCCATGTCCACTTTCATTCATGCACTTCATTTGCAAGCCTCACACATATTCCAGCTAATAATATCTGCATAGTCTTTAAATAATATGCTTAGTGCAATAACACAATCAGATTAAAACCAATAATTGGATTGCAGAGGTTTTGGGCAACACTAGGGTCAGTGGGAAGGGATGACAAGAATGTTGTGCCATCTGTTTCAGCAAGTCAGAGTTGCCTTGTCATGTATTCTGTTATTCTTATTGCACCTCTTCCCAGAGGGCAGGAGAGGATCTGCTGTTTGAGTTTTCCTTTTTGCCAGGGCTGCGTCTGACATAAGGGCCTTGTTTCAACTATTATAGCTGGCATTCAGTCTCTGGTGAGCAAAACCTCAACTGAAAAGAAGCACCAGAGGTGCTCTGAATCTTTTCTAATTCAAGTAGTTCTATAGCATCTTCCAGGTGCCAAGAGCAGTCTGCTGTAATTACAAACATTAACAATTACCAATTTGTAGCAATTGTAAATCTATATATAATTTTATCTCTTTTTTTTTATAAGAGCTTTTAGCTAAGTCTTATATCCCCACACAACTGTAATAGCCAAACACTTCAGAAACTGACTTTTGCACTTTCTTCCACATCTGCAAAGTACAGGTATATGGTTTAAGCCAAAACCCTATTTCTGTCTTTTTTTCTGTGCTCATAATACTCATCACATCTCTGATACAATGACAAACATTCCAAAGAGTACAGAGAAGCTATGGGCTCATTTGCACAGTGAGATATTTTGATTACTAAGCAGCTTTAAAAATCTGCTTCAACTTGGGATTCTTTGAGTCCCCATCAGTTATTTGTACTGTTGTCCCCTGCCTGTATTCTTTGACCTTCTGACATACAGTTGCTGCAGTCTGTTGCATGTGTCCCCAAGCAGAAAGCAGATTGGATAGAGATTAGATAACATCGTGGTGTATGGGCTGGGTACTTCTTTTTTCTTACCAGTTTCCTGTTGATAGAATCACACTGATAAGGAGTTTAGTTGGTAGTTGAAGTATGAAACTGCAGAAGGCTGCCTTTTAAAAGACGTGTTCGAACTGGGATGTAGATGCAGCCAAAAGATAGCTTGGTGTGTAGCCATGCTCTGGTGCTTAGGCCCATCAATCTGAATATTACACAGGAGCAATGAGGACTTAAGGGGGATCAGTGTGGGTGCACAGCACAAGGTTAAGCATTTTCAAACCTGTTTACGAACATGGTTAGAGAAACACTGCAGAAACAGAGGAAGCTATTTGAGATATTACTTCACTCTGGCTACATCTTACCACTTTGTTTCTGAAAGTTATTGCTTCACAGTGCTTTAAGGGAAGATGATTTAGCAGGACAGTGTGCATTTGTCTCATCTGCTTCAGTACAAAGCCATCCAGGTTGCTTCCAACTATCACAAACAGCTTAAAGTAAGGCAGCTGACTTTGCCCAAAGTGGATGTGCAGCAATGCCACAAAGTCCTGCCAGCTGAGTTCCAGATGCATGAGCTTTGGCAGCCACATGGGAACAAACAGCTTGTGGGCAGTGATGTTTCACATTTCCACAGTTCTATCTGCTATGATCATACACAGATCCAAGGCCTTCAAGGCTCATAACGCTAACATGAGACCCTAGTGAGTGCTGGGTTGGAATAAACCTTGGAACAAACCCTGATCACCTACACTTCAGTTTGGAGTGTTTTTATTTTAAATATCTAGAGTACCAGATAACCAGTAGGTACTGGGTTGAAGAGCTACTGCCTCTACAGAATCCGAAGGCACATCTTTATCTTCCACTACCTCAAGAAAAATGAAGAACTAGCCAATGCCTTTGCCGTTAGTGGTTTGCTGGCATCGCAGCATTTTTCAGTTGTAACGATGGAGGCTGTGGTTTTACATTCAGTGGCACAGGCAACCCCCACCCTCCAGACTGACCACGCTGCTGGCACAGCTGTTTGTGCAGCTGCGCAGTCGACCAGAACAGCTGAAAAATTCCTTTCAGCTGACAGTTCAGTTTACCCCATAACCATGGAAAAAGGTGTGTTGATTCAAAACAGGGGCAGTGCAAAAACTGGGACAACTAGCTGCGGGATGAGAAGTGGTCACTGAAACAACTGACATGAATTCACAGCCTGAGAAACAGAGGTTGTCCTGGAAGATCTTGATAGGAAAGCTCAGCAAAGAAAGGGTCAGTCTACACATGCAGCTCCCTCTAAGGCAGAAGGGAGTTGCAGATATGAACTGGGGGCTGTGCAAGCGGCAGTACAATGTAAAGCAGATTTTCTTTGATTAGCCATGGCCTCTAATCTCTCCTGTGCCCCCCTGCAGCGAATTCCAGAGTTCAACAGCCCCCACTGGACTTTCCTGTTAAGGCTCAAATCATTAAAAGTATTTGTTTAGTAAGGGCTAAAGCACTCAGGTCCCAGTGCCTGAGAGCTCTGTGAGGTTAAATGTTGTCAGCCTTTTGAATGCAAGACATATTCCACAGAGTCTCGGTGATTCACTGGTAGCACTATATGGAAATTTGATCTTTAGGCTTCACCCTTCACCCCAGCTCATTTCAGTAGCTAATGAAACTGCTTGGATAAAATCAGCTAGCATGGTTCCAAACACAGTTCTGAGCATGTGGCAAAGCCTCTGCCAGAGCTTGCACGCTCAGCGGAGATGTCACAAGCTGGCCTTCTCTGACACTCAAAAAGGGATTTCAGCTGGCTGAAAGATGATGAGCCTCATGGCAATGTAGTGTGCAATTCTGTTGACCAAAACAAGTGTAAGAAAGACAGAAAAAACCCCTGACCTACCACCTTCATCAGATAACTTCCTCAAATTTCAAATTTCATATGTATGAAATCAAGGGTTTACACTGTCCTAGGACCAGGTTTCTTTAACCTAACATTTTTTTACTGGTCATGATGTATTCCACATGAACGTGCAAACATGATTTGGATATTGCGAATTTGACCCACATCAGCCTTGACTCAACACTGTTGCTTAGGGCAGAAGGTGTTTAAAGATGGGAAGAATCAGTTCCCAGAGTGATCCAGGATTCAATTTGTCTATAACTTCCAAAAGGATGAGTATTTCTCACAGAACGCTCATAGTTGCATTCTGAAGAATAGTCCTCAACCGGCCTCATTTCAATTTCAAGTTACTTCAGTGAAATTGCCATGAATCAGTGGACAAATTCACATTCCTAAAAAAAAATTGTTATTTTGAATTGAAGTTGAACTGGAATATGATATGGGGCAGCTGGAGCGTCTGCATACCTGCCCTCCAGGGGAAATGGCTGCTTGACCCTTGGAGAAGACAACAGGTGGGAACCAGCAACCAAGCCTCCAGAGCTCAGAGCCCTCGGGGAGTGTTGGTCCCACACAGCCTGCCTGGAGAGCTGTGGAGGGGTCAGTGTGCCCACTGGTTAATACTGCTAAAGAGCCCAAGCCTGGCAGGCTGCCCAGGAGCCAGAGATCCTGAAGATCCCAGCAGGTTATGCGAGATCCATTAGTCTGGAAGACCTAGCCTGAAATAGTCCCGTGATGGGCTTCATAGAGCTATCGCAGTCACTCTTATTAGACCTCCAGAAGAGGACAGGTGGCAGCCCAGAGATTCGAAGAGCTACAGAGATGGGTTGCTGGCTTTCAGCTCTCCATCCATCTGTCTGCAGGCTCCCTAGGAGCCTGGGCAGGTGAGCTGGAAGGAAATCAAGCAGGTTTTCAAACCTGCCTGGCAGGCAGTGAAAATCCTACCTGGTTTCTGTCAATGTTGTGGAAAATGTCATACTCCCCCAAGCATCCAAGCTCAGATCAGCAGGAAATGCTTTTCCTTTCCTGTGAATATTTTTGAGATTTCAAAAAGTTTCCTGGTACTTACTTGGAAAAAAATGTTGATGACTTCCACAAACTGAAAATTGGGGGGTTGGGGGAGAAGGATAGGTCAAGTAAAAATTTTATTTCAAAAATATTTTCTTAATTATTTTTTCCAAGACATAACATTCACTGAAACCAGTTCTGCACCTCTGAATATTTCCATTTTAAAAATCTGACATATTCAGATGAATAAGATATCCTGTTAAATAACAATTGTATTTTCAATGTCTGTCTGCATCACTTAGCTATTAATGAGCATACAGAAAGTTGTAAAAACTGGGGGTTTAGTTCTTAAGCCTATTTGTACCAGTGTTTATGTACAATGTCTATGATATTTGCACGTAAACAACCTTGAAAGCTTAGATCTCACAGAAGTATCAGATCCTGCAGAACATTTTGCTGGCACTTTGACTTACTTGCCTATAACAAGCAATCCCTTACTAAGAATTTCACACTGCCTACTACCATGAAAAACAGCTAAGGATAATCCACTGAAGGACTCTTTCACCCCAGTGAAATAGGAAGGATTTGTTAGTCACAACCAGTTTCTTCCTTCTGTCACTTTGCCAGGTACCTAAAGAGAGGCTGCTCAATTCAAAATCCACACTGCAACACAGATTAACCTTCCCGTCTCCAGCATGTCAAATCCTCCTGCCTGGCCCCCTTATATCCCAGATAAGGCAGGGGTCTGGTATTGGAAAGTGCTTACTACAAAACATGCTTCACTGAAGTTTACAGTGATTTGGCACTCCTGAAAAATCAGGTCAGGAACCTAAATTTTTATTAGATTTAAACAGAAATCCAGGTGGTTACATTTAGACAGGCAGACTCCAGATGGTGTTAAAGGAAGGCAACATGACCTCACAGGGAGACATGATCAACTTCCACTTCAAACATGTATTTGATGAGGGAAATTACCAAAGAAATATCATACTTTTTACCAAGAGCAACTTTTTCACTTCCTGTGCAGCTCAGTCCTGTGAAAGACCTGAGTACAAGTTAACTTTTACTTCCAAAAAATATCATTATGTCTTTGACCTTTACAAACAAAACAAAAAAACCAACCCACAGAATCACAGGGCACTCTTAAACGATGCTTGTGTTTGAACCAGTCATTGCTTTCTGTTTGGAAATGGAGAGTAATCTCTGCAAATGCGCAAACTAGTCATGTGTGTAAATAGGGAGGAGCAGGCAGAGCACTGCCATCAAAACCACCACCTAGCCCAGGTATCAAAGAGCAGCTTGTGTCTATTACTTGTGATGGTCACCTGCACAAAACACTTAAGCAGTTAATCGTTTTTCTAAAGGACAAAAATGAGGGTGATGATGTGGTACACAAAGAGATGTTATTTGTTCTTCCTGGTCTCATAATTCTTCTGGTTTCTATCTGGTAACAATTTGGTATGAGAACCATCTGAAAAAGAGCACCACAGAGCTGGTTGTTTCATTTAGGAGCTGAAAAAGAATGACTTTGCTGATCTGTGGACAGAACTGGACTCTTCTATTGTATACTTTAGGGTGGGTTTTTTTGCTTTAAGCACTTAGGGCAAGACAGGAGGAATTATATTCCAGAGGGCAATTCAAAAGAAAATGATTTCTCTCCATATGAGGAACCTAACCTTTAGTTCCCAAACTGGGCACATGAATTTGGGCAGTTTCACATGACCACCTCTCCTCTAGTCATCCTCTGCTGATTTTTGTACAGTTTCTATTTATAGTTTCCTGGATGTGATGGACATCTTGTTTGACCTTCTGCATAACAGAAAGCCATGGAATGTGACCCAGTTTTCACTGTAAAAGTTCATCTTGACAACAACATGGTGACTGCTGCATAACACTAAACAGATACGTGTTTATAAACGCACAGCTAAGGTCCCATGTGCCTGAGAAGGAATGGGCTGTATAGGAGCAAGAAATGCCCACAGGTGGTATTTAAGATGATCGAGGCAGACACAGCTTAAAGAGCCACTATGCAGTCCTGTCCAACACCCACTGCAGTCCTTGGAAGTGGACACTGCAATGCAGTCACAGTAATCCTAACATGGGTCGTCATGGGGAAGCATGAAAAGATTCTTTCAATCAACAGGAATATGCACATATCATTGGGAGAGGCACACCGAACCCACTATGCAGACCAGGATAACTGTCTGTACAAACAAAAAACAAGGAAGCCTTCCAGAACAAGTGGGGCCCCAGGCATACAGAACACCTGGTGGTTTGGCATACCATTAGAGAGCTTAGATAAACAGTTCTAAAAGTATTCTGGGTCCAGGGAGAGTACTTCCAGAATCTCATGTGGCATTTAGAATGGATCTTGTGCCATATCGTTGTGTCTAGGGAGATAAAAGTCCCCCTTTCAGAGGGGGAGACAGGCACACTCTTCACAGTGAGTACAGCAGGCTGTCAGCCCAACGGCTGGTGTTTTACCTGCAGTGGGAAGAGGTTTTGGCTGAAAGCCAGCTAAATAGGAGAGATGTTAAATATAGAAAGATAACCATTTTAAGTCAAATACCCCCAAAACATCCAAAACCCAAAATTAATCTGACCAAGCCAAAGTAATTTGTAGCCTATTTTATTGGTGCTTTTATGATCACTGTTACTGTTTAACATTTATAGTGTGGTAGTGGTGATAAATACATCTGAAAACTCACTGTGCAAACTAGCTACTGTGCAAATATCGATACAGTCAGGATGTCTTTGGAGTCATATTCACTGGGACATACATGAATTGCAAAAAAAACCAGCTCAGAATTACCTCATGAAACTTTCTTTCAAGGTGCATATTAATGTCCATGGACTTTGCAGGACTTGTGGTGCAATCAGGTGCTGGAGAGTGGTTGGATTTTGAAGTGGTCAGCTTTTCAAAGGGGACAAAGTGCTCATCCATCAGCAAACAAAACAAATAAGGCAAAAGCTAAGGCCACCCTTAGACCATCCATGCCATCTGCGAGCTCACGGCGCTGAGCTGATTTCACCGCAGTGGAACTTTGCCAGGCTAAAACAAAGAAACCACAGAACTTACAAGCAGCTGCTGCAAGGAGGCGAGGGCCGTTCAAGAGGTGTTGAGTATATACCCCACTCTATACCTCCCTCTCTGGATTGCAGGCTACGTGCTTCCAGAACGCCCCTGTGTTTGAACTGCATAGTGCAAATGAAAGTGCAGGGAAATGAGTTACAAGAAATCAGCATGCTGTGAACAAAACTAACAAGAAACAAAAAGGCTAGAGCAGCTGATAAATGCCTCAAGCACAAGGTGTTGATTCATGCAATCAAGACCAAATCTAAGGATTTTGAAAAAGAAGGAAAAAGGAGGAAAAGGAAGATGAGTTAAGTTCCAGTTAATATTCTTGCTGTATTTAAACTAGACATTATATACTGGAGAGCGCTGAAGAGCGAGCTAAGAAGGACTTCCTTGCCCAACTTAAAAAAACGTTACCTCTTCCCAAGATCTCAAAATTCAGTAGTATTTTGGACAGGAATGTATTTCCTTTATAGTCAGTATAATCTAATGATTCTCACATAAGACTGAACTCTAGAAAATAGATATTTTCTATCCCCAGCAACAAGTGATACTGGACAAATAACTGAGCTGAACTGTGCCTTAGTTTCTCTTTCCACAAAATGAGGGAATATCACTTTTTATAAAACACAGCTGTTTGGATGAAGAGCAAGTTAAGTGTGTAAGTTTAAAACACAGTTATATTAAATAATTAAGCCACCCTGTATGTTGCTATTTTCTCCCCATTCAGAGATCACAGAGGAACATTCTGAAAAAAGTAATCTTGAACAATCAATAACCAAGTTACACGTAAAGTCTGTATTTCATAAAGGACCATTCAGCTTACTGCTAGTGGGGCATGGAAAGCAGAGTTTGTCGGGGAAAAACAAGTTGGGGGATGAATTTTCCTTCTCCTGCACAAGGTTCAGTTTTCCCTGAATTTTGGAGCTGAGAAAGAGGCCTGTTATGACCTGTGTCCCTTTGGGGCTGCATGGAAGATACCCATCCAAACCTAGATGGTGAGCACAGACAAATGAAACCTCTTTATACATGTTTTACTAACAGAGGGACCTGTCCACTATCTTAGCATGGGGAAGGAATTTAGAAACTACAGAACATACTAATCAAAAAGAATGTGAGCAGCAAAACCACTGGCTTTTGCATTGTCTCTTCTCTTCCCAGCAGGTATGTGGACAAATGCATGTTTTATACAGTTGGTCAGCACTGGTGAAACCTGGGAAAATATAGACCATACTCTGGGTTCTGAAGGTCAACATATTAGACTAACAATGTAGCCAAGAAGAAAGAATAGGCAGGGGTTTCTTACACTAGTTGGTATCTGGCCTCTTCTTTCTACATCATGGAAAAATCTGGACTCAAAGGGAAAGCAGAGTCATTTACTCAGAGCACCTCACAAATTTGGATCCTCACAGCAATAATAAAAGTGAAATACTCTCCCCTCCTCAGGAGATGGCTTCATATCCCTGAGCAGGGCTGAGAAATTCTCTTTACTGAACAGAAATCTTGTCCTAATGGGACCATGTCTCACTTTAATGGCACATAGTCACACTTCAGTGTCATGACAATGGGGGGATACATCACCTTCACACCCCCTGTTTTGACGGATATAGCTAGTAAGGTCTGCTGCCAATTTCCATGTGCAGATTTGATTTGGAATGGGATGCAACTGCTGCTGTTGCCTTCTCATTCTGATCCTGTGCACTTGTAACAGCCAACCCCAGCACATTGGGATGGAGACCTAACCTTCACCAGTGCTGTTCTGTATATATCAAAATGCTCCTCTCTGAGTAGTATTCATCTCTTGACCAAGACTTCCGATTTCATTACATGCTAAAAAAATTATCCTGAAACAGTGGGTTGGGAATTCTGTTCCCTCTGTGTAATCAGCAGGATCCACAACTATGTGCCCAAGGTAGATTGTCATCAATGACATGCGCTTGTGATAAGGCTTTGGTGGTCTACTTTGCTAAGGAGAACTGAACTCTAATTCCACTGTTGTAGTCTGCCTCCCCTGTCTACTGGATCTGAACCAGAAAACACGTTCACAAAAAGTGACCTTGGAAAAAGCATTCTTCCTTTATCCGGTCAACAGAAAAGCTAGAAAACCAATAAAATTTTTGGAATGAACCATCACTAGGACACTTTCCAGAGGCCAAATGTGCACAGATGTTACACATCTGCACAGCCCAGTCAGCCAGCCCTTCCAACAATATCTATTTGTTGATAAAGTACTACAATTACAAAACCAGCTTAAATGATGGAGTTTGTTCGCTTTGATCAGGTTTCACTGCTTTGTTCTATCTGGCTTTTCAGAAGTCTTCCACAGCTATGGGAAGACTTAGGGACAGTTCTGTGAGATTTTTTTTTTACTGCACTGAAAGACTCTATTTTCTAACTGACAGGACACCTTCTTTTCTTTCTACTGTGCATTCATCCCAAAGCAAGCAGTGATCTGAGTGAACAAGCAAGCAATATAATTTTTTTCTGGGAGGAGACCAAAGAACTAGTGGCTAGACATTTAAAGGTTTCTACAAGCAGAAATGAAACTAGCATCATCACTGGACATAGGCAGTGATTCATGCCTCCATGCTCTAATCTAGGCCTCCCTGCCTCAGATGAACAGTAATTGCCATTCTGCAACAGAATCTTATGAGGAATGTGCTCCTCCACCTATGTATGTAGCAAGATTCAAACAGTCGCACAGAACTGTGGCCTGTGGGATATGAGGCTGAAGATGGAGGATGACAAGATCAAGCCTGGCAATTTGCTAGAACGGGGCTTCATTTCATTCTTTGCAGAAAGGCACACGTTAATCACAGAGCATAGCATTGTACTTTAAAGGTTGACATGACTCTCATCATGGGCAGGTATGATTTTCCACATGAAGGACTTTTCCAACTTCCTACAGATTCATTCTAATTGGAAAATGTAAAATTTCATATCCTTTGCAAAATCCATTTGTTGCCATTAACTCTGAAAACTCTGGACCACCTTAGGACATGCAGCCATGCCGGCATGCTTTTGGAACTCTCAGAGTTCTTATCACAGGGAGATCCAAGCTTAAGTAGTCATGGAGTAAATATAACATTTTTGTGCCCAAACTTTGGAAGCAATATTTTGTACATATATAGGTGTTCCTAGAGGAGTTCACTGAGATAGAACACCTTAGGCACTTCAGAAAGTTCTGTTCTGTTTTACTCTAGTCCAAAAAAATTAGGCACATAAATTTGTTAAGTTCAGAGGCTGGGATTGAGACCTGATGAACTGTTTCAATGACAGTCTGAAAAATGTCAGTGTTTGAAGGGTAGGAACTACCTGAAAAACAAGTTAAAAAAGACAGTATCAAGAGTTTCATCCCATGGTAGAGCAGAGTTATGTGTTGGCAAGTGGCCCATACGGGTGTTAGGCTGGTTTTCTGATAAGGCAGCAAGGAGGAGAATGAAGGAGACCTCACTGGTGTCCTAGAAGTAGAACAACTGTCTGGAAAGAAGAAGCTGCACAGATAAATTGGACCAGCAACCCCTCACTCTCCTAAGATGCCTGAAGGCAAGGCTGCCTGAAAGGGGGAAACTATGGCCTCACTTCAGAACAAACAAAGAAGTGAAAAGGCCTCAGGCTGGGTCATGCCTAGTGAAAATGACAACAATGTATTTTTAAGCTAAACAAAAAAAAAAAGGAGAGAAAGAGAAAAAGGAAAAGTCAGTCCAGTCACCCAGCCATCCTTTCACACAAAATACTAACAGCATGGAGATGGAGGCAAAACATATTTTAGTGCTTCTGTTTGCTTACAAACTGCAGCTCTCACAAATATGAGGTCATTGAGGTTAAGAGACAGGTTACATTCTTTCAGCAAAGCCCCCACCCATGTGAAACTTGCTTCTCTTCCGGGTCCTGACTTGAGCACAAATTTCAGAGATTTGGAAAGATTGAAATTCTCTCCTTTCTCTAAAGGACCTCACCTCAGAGTCCAGAGGATCTGATAAATTCCCATCTAAACAGAAGTGAGCAGAAGTGCTGTTCCGGATTTACTGGGGCCTTCAACACAAAATGGATGGTGGAGACCTAAGGGAAGAGAGGAGGGATTAAATCCAGATGGACAGTGAAACCCTACTGACACTTAGGGATGCTGAATGAAAAATGTCCCCTCAAGTATCTTTTAGTGTTAGGTTTGACAGTCTGGAGAGTGACTCGCTGCAGAACTGAGATGAGATGTTCTTCAGTTCCAAGAACATCTGGCATCCTTGGAGGGCGGAGGAGGTTCCTTGGATAGATGTCACAAAGGTTTTGACTGAATTCCAGAATGATAATAATGCCATGGGGGATGCTGAAGGAAACAAGCTGAACTATGACAGATCCTAGACCTGAGTATTAGGAGCAGATTACACTCAAACCAGTGTTGGCACATCTCTTTGCTCTTAGATGCATGACTGAATGGGAAAGACATGAAAGGAGGGAGACCATAGCTGTCCTGACAATCAGTGTGGCACCCAAAGGAGCAGATGTGAGCATAAGGAAAAGATTATTCGACAGACCCTTACCAATACCAGAGTGTGAACAGAGTGCCTTCCTCAGTCTATTTTACCCACTGTAATGCACAGTTTCAGATAAGAAACTCAGATGCCTGTGTGGCAGCATTCACCAAGTCCCAGGCTGTGTACAGTTGCTCTTCCTTCTTTTCATTTGCTGGAGGCCCCTGACTTTGCTGAGAAGCCTTTTCCTTCCCTGATTTTTTGAGTTGCTGACCTAACAGTTTCCTTCCCTTCCCTGCCCC
>NW_010556289.1:376-1728 GCF_000687285.1 Phaethon lepturus | reverse complement strand
GGCCCTTCTCCCGCTGCTCCCCGCCGCCGTCCTGCAGCCACGTGGTGTGTTGAGCCGGGAGTGTGAATGTGCCGAAGCTGCAGCTGCTGTTTGGACTGTTTATCTTGTTTGGTCTAATTACGCCAAGAAAGTCATTATAATTTTATGCTCTTTGGATTAACGTTCTTGCCCGGGGCATCATAATTAGTGTATGGTTTGTAGCTTAACGATTCTGAGCACAGTCAATGCAAACTTTCTGACTGTAAATCGGGGGACTCAGGACGCGGGGACTGACACGATAGCGGATCTTCTCCAGAAATAAGCATTTATCTCCCTGCTTGTAAGCTGGACATTCGGCTTCAAGGCCACTCTGAGCCCTCGCTCCATCCTAACGCAGCCAAGACACTGCTGGGGAATTGCAATGAGCTGCAACCCTCTTCAGAGTCCAGAAAGCCTCTCCCAGGGTGTCTCCTGCTTTGTGGGGATCCCACGGGGTGTTACTCCATGGACGTCCTCGGCCCTTCATCCCCTCTCCCCGGTGCCGCCGCGCAGCCGTCCCGCTGAGCATCCCTCGGCCGCCCGGGGAAACGGCATCCACCGCATCCCTGGAAGTTTGCCCAGCTCTCTCCGAGGAGCAGGCAATTTGGATAATGATAATGTCTCCTCTAGCCCCAGCTATTAGTTGCTTTAAGCGTCTTTTCTTTCTTGACATTACTGTCGACGGTGGCCAGGGATGTCTGTGCTAACACGGAGCGACTCACCACCTGGGGCTGGGTTTGGAGGTGCTGCGGTCCGGGTTTTGAAGGATTGCGGCACCTCCGCCCTTACCACGGGGTTTATTGATATTTTAAAGATATTGATATTGGTACTCTTGATATTTTGAAGAAACCCATCATCCAACACACTGAGCTCCTGCAAACCTGCGTCTCCACTCTCCTTGGGTCTTCTCCCTGAGGGGTATTGATGGAGCTGGAGACCCCCGACTTATCCCTGGCGTCCGCCGTCATCCTCTGGTTTCTTATTTATTGCTCGTTAGGCTGGCGATGAGCTCAGAGCCCGCGCGAGACGCCGGGCGGCCAGACTGCAGTCGGCTTGACTTGACAGATTGTTTGGGTCGAATCAGAAGCTCCCGGGAGAGTTTCACAATTTCTTTTCCACTGGAAAATGTCGTTAATTCATTACCAAATTGTTAACAGAATCAGGGTCTCTGCTTTTAACCGCAGGATATTCTCGTGATAAATGTCACGGCTTTCCTTCAGCACAAGTCCAGGGGAAGGTTAAAGCGCCAAAGCCATCGCCTGCAGCGCTGGGCGTCTCACCGCACGCGTTCGGCTTCCACCGGGGAGTTTTTCCTTGCAGCCGGTGGCCGGCTG
>NW_010556289.1:0-254 GCF_000687285.1 Phaethon lepturus | reverse complement strand
TCGCCTACCCCCGGTGGTTTTTTCCTGCCAGCCGGTGGCCGGCTGGAGTGATCCGCGGGGCCCTGCAGGGACTCCTGCCTGGGAAATGCCGCCGTCCTGGCACGGTCGGGGCCCACGAAGACCCTGGGCGCTCCCAGACCCCCGCAGAATCAGAGCAATGTTCACAGAGGCATAAAAAGCTCTTTGCCCCTAAAGCCCCTCTGCCCCGCGTGGCACTGGAGCTGCTCGGTCGCCTCTTCTCCGAGGGCCAGCCC
>NW_010556288.1:262-3456 GCF_000687285.1 Phaethon lepturus | reverse complement strand
TGCGCCGGCGGCGGAGCGGGAGCCCGCAGCAGCCCCACTGGCGCCGGGGACGCGGAGCCTTCCCCCGACACTGCCGGCCCACAGCTGATTTAATCCACTTCAGTTAAAACGCGGCTGGCTTGGGTAAATTATGGGCTGTAGTGTGACTCTTTGTCTTCCCCAGGAAAATAATTTTTTTTTCCAGAGGCGTTAATACAATAAATTCTACCACGTTTGAGTTTCATGGTTCTAGTGAGCTATTTTAGCATTTATTTAACAGAAAAGTGTGTCAAAAGGCTTTCCACTGTTTGAGTTTTAAAAAGCCAGGATAGCTAACTTTTTTCTTAATTTTATTCAACATACAGAACAGGAAAGAAAAAAATAGCATTTCATTCTATTAAAAAATTAAATTCTATTTCACTCTATTAAAATCAGAAACATTTCTAGGTGTACAAAATATCTTGTAAAGGTAGTAGACAAAAAATGCCATTCATTCTGTAACGATGTCAAAAAACAAACATTTGCTTTCATTACAAGCTTCAAAAATATTTTCTCTTTAAACTACCACCCACAAAAATACAGAAGCAGCACATTTTTCCACAATACTGCATAAGCCCAGTGTTCCTGTACCTTCTGAGGTATTTGTCTACACTGCATTTCTCCCTCTTAGGAGGCTCCTGCAGTGTAACTGTAACTGGCTGCATTTTGTGCCGGGAATTTTTCAGGTTCGGATATTCCTATCAGCTAAGTAGCTAAGTCCCTCTAGTTGCTGCCTTGGCTGCTGGCCACTTGTTTTTTGGTTTGGTTTTTTTTTTTTAAGGCAATCATATTGGGAATGCACAACAGTAACTGATGTGCAAAGAACATCTGCAACATCTGTATTAAAATTGTACTTGATGGCTCACTGAAAAACCACAAAAGCCAAGAAATTCAGTGCTAAATCTGAAAGCCCATGTTCACATAGCCCATTGACTAAATGTTTCAACACAGGCAGTACAGTGGCACTGCCAATACACAGGAACAGGGAAGGAACACAAGGAGTAGGAAGGATCTGAGTTAACATCTTAATACTGGTGGTTTTTGTGTAGCCACTGCTGGCAATGGACAACATTGACCAGGAAAATCCAACTCCTGGTGCAAATGGATTAAGGAAGTTTAAGTCTTAAGTCTAAATTTCCTGGCTTTTGTGGGTTTAACTTAGACTCTCGGTGGTATTTGAACATATTTTTGGTGGTTTAATGTCCTGTTTTGAAACAGTGGTATTTTTTTTCTCCACATTCTCAATGAAGTTTGCAAGAAATAAAACAATGAAATGTGATAAACCTGAATCTCCCAAATATTGTGCCTACTACGTTTCGTTTTTCTGAAATCAGTCCAGTTCATTAGTTTGCTTCCTCTACCAAAAATAAGTAGAATATATTCTTAATGTGCATTAAACAATCCCAGACTGGCCCATTCAGTTTAGACAGACAATCATGTTTCAATAGCACTTCTTACACTTCAATTTGGAATGGTCATAATGCCACATTTAAAACGGTAAGGTGTATTTGATTAACTCAAGTTTCACAAAACTTGGTGCCATGCTAGCTTTACACCCTTGTAACAGAAACAAAACTGCTATGAGAGTTACTTGCTCTCTTTTAAAAAACGGATTGGAAGGCCACCACATGCACACTGCTACTTAACATTTTAGTGTCCCAAAAAATAGAACCGGAAAGTTAAGTCAGTGGCCTACTACAGTTGCTGTTAAGAAGCTACTGTAATACACGCCACCCCATACCGATTTCTAGCAATTTCTGTAAACTAGAAACGACCAAAAGTGTAGCATGTGATGCAGGACCTAGTTGTGGTAAGGCAGATGATGTGAGCCTGCTCTGGGAGGGTGTGTACCAGGGAGTGTTGGATTTCGAGCTGAAGTGGAACGGTCCCCATGAGGAGGCAGGCACTATGTGTCACATAGGTTCAGCGTACTTCTTTCTTGCAACGAGGTTTGCAACCTTCACTCCTTGAATGTGAACTGTAAGGATTCTACTACACACTTTTTAAGGACTCAAAGCTCCTACTGATTTCAAAATCGGAGTTCTCCCCCAGCAAGAATGCAGACATAGGAACTTGGCATTTTCACTATTTAGGCTGAAAAATTAAAGATTCAGCAAAGTGCAGCTGTCCTCCCCTTTCTCCTACTCTGACATTCACCATTAAAAGCACTACCCCCCCATTAAACAGCACCAATTCTCAAGTACAGAGGAGACATCCCTTTTGTTTCCAGTTCGTGTGAAGGATGAATATGCAGAGCGAAGTTCATATGATGAAGGAAGCTGCTCCATGTTCCAATGAGATTTAAAACTTCAGTGAGTACTTCTGAACTCTCATTCAAATTGTCACAGCTTGGAAACAGCACATAAGTATAATAAGGCATCTACTACTCTCATAGCAACCAGTTAACTGGAGCACTGGTGCCACTTCCTCAGCTAAGGAGAGGCCAGCCAAAGAGTCCCTGCAGCCTTGCAGAAAAACTCCTGGCTTTTTCAAACACAAACAGTGGAAAGCCTTTTAACACACTTTTCTATTAAATAAATGTTAACATACTTGCTGTTGGTTAGCAAACAGTTTAATGAAATGTTTGCACAGAGGGACTGTGCTTTCTTGATCTGAATCCCAAGTTTCCCTGTCTTAAGTTTCCAAATGTGCATGCTAACAGAACTTTTTCCAACCGTTCCTTCCTCTTCAAACAAAACAAAACCCGCTCTCTGAACGTATCATTTACAAGACATGTAAGAGGTACGGGAAAGCTTCCTTTTACCAAAGATTTATTTGCAGTTCAGGCAAAAACCCAGTGTCCTCTTAAATACTGCTGTGGAAACGCTTTGTTCTGAATAATCACCTTCCCGGGCCAGAGGAATATTTAACTTTTTTTTTTTTCTCTTCTCTGCGCTTCATGTTCCTCCGCCACGCTGCAGCGCAGGACTTAGCCCACGCTCTCCAGTTTTTTCGCACGCTCTTTCCAGGAACACTGGGGACAATTCGCGAGGATTTCACCCTCTCTCCACCCAGGCTCTGCAGCCTGGCAGCCCCACGCATCCGCAGAAAGAACATGCAATCCCTCCCCACACCCCCCATTTAAAAAAAAAAAAAAGAGTAACAGTGCCTCTTTTGTGAGAAGTTACTTCTTAAAACCGGTGCTGAAGAAAACAAATATATACACAAATACGGTA
>NW_010556288.1:0-231 GCF_000687285.1 Phaethon lepturus | reverse complement strand
CCCCCCATAAAAAACGACCCCAGCCTCGACTAACGTGGCTGCCGAAGGAGCCTCCTGCGGACATGCAGCCGCCAGGCAGCGCCGGGCAGCGGGCGAGGGCCCTTTCCAGGTCTGCAGCAGCCTGTCCACGGCCCCCCCTCAACGCTGCGTGCAACTTACTCTAACTTAAAAAAAAAAAAAAAGGAAAGCAGCAAAGAAGAAAAGAGGCGCGCATGCATACGATCGCTTCAT
>NW_010556287.1:28735-29056 GCF_000687285.1 Phaethon lepturus | reverse complement strand
CCGCGCCGGAAGCAGCGGCACCCTTTCAGCGCGCCGCAGCGGGACCGAGCGCGCCCCGTGCTCCGCCGCTGCCTAAGTCCTTCGCACCGAGACGTACAATACAGAAAAACTTGGGCTACTTCCAAGTCCCACAGTGAGCCGGGCAGGACTCTGCAGAGAGAGACCAGCTGCCTCTTCCTCTTGGTTCCTGAAATGAAAGTTAAGGGAAAAGTTAAGGATTCGCACGATGCAAGTTAAGTTAGTCGGAAGCACCAGCGTGGTGCTCTATATTTGCTCTCCGCCTCGCTTCTCCTCCGCGGCGGCGGCTCCCGCCGGGACGTG
>NW_010556287.1:16737-28704 GCF_000687285.1 Phaethon lepturus | reverse complement strand
GCAGGTGTCTGCGTGGTCCCTCTCCATGCCGCTGCCTCTACCGGCACCGCGTTAGGCATCCTCGCCTGCTTCTCTGCAGTCAAGGGGACGTTGCTCTTCGTCACGCTTCTTGCGTCTACCTTTCATTTCGGTGTATTTCAGAAAGGGCTTATTCCAAGGTTGTACACAATAACAAAGAGATAACATTTAAAAAAATCGCTATCATAGTACATAAACTCAACCACCTCAAGTCCGCTCCAGTATTTCATCAGCTATTTCACATGCAGAAACTGAACTGAAGTAACTGGAGACGTAGTAACTAGAAGGGCAGTGAGTATAACCACAGCCAGATACGAAAGCACCCAGGTTTCTTCTGATAAATAACGACTATAACAAATCCCTACAAGAGACACCCATTACAAAGCAATAAGCTTCCATAGCAAAAAGGGATCTGAAAAAGAAAGCTCCACAGTCCTGCACTCAGGTAGGACTTTGTAGATCTCCTAATTGCTTTACAGAAGCCAAAGGCAAATTCCTCCATGAAGAAACAACGTGCTGGCCACCCTCTCCTCCCTCCCACGTGCCAAGACCTTCTCCTTTACAGATTTGGAAATAGCCTGAAGGAGTTAGGCTAATCCAGAGGAGAGTGAAATGGAAATAACTCCCATAAGACCTTTGGGAAAACTTAATCCAATCTTCTCGTGTGAACTAGATATTATTCCTCTTTTACTTGGCTTCAGTGGTGATAAACTGCAGACAAAAGAGATAAGGGACTCACACACCTCGCATTTAACCACTCGTAGGAAATACACTTCTCGCTTTGGCTTATCTTACAGCCTAGTATGGATTTCCTTTTAGTAACCTCCTGAATTACAATCAAATTATACTTTCAGGGCCATTGAACTGCATGACTTGCAATACCTTAATGGGTTCTGTTCTGGCTCCTCAGGAAGGACTTGTCATCCCTGTTGTCTTCTGTATTTCAGTGAGACGTCAGGGTATGCTTCACTGCCATGCAGAATAGCACATACCCTAAATTTACCAGAGTAAATTCTGTGCAAACAGTGCACGGGCGAGTGAACTGCACCTTATGAGAAAAATTTTAATAGCATATGTTTCTTCTTTTGCCTTACAGTGACAGTACACAGTTTGAACGGTACAGTAATTCCAAAAACTCTTTCACACATTTATTCAGTTTGATTTAATGGCGCACAGTCTATATGCCAGGTGTCGGCTGCTCTGCAAATTAGTTGAAAATAAATGGAAGTATTAATGCCCAGAAATGGTGCACTGTGCCACATTCCTCTTAACACCACTGCCAGCATATTTCTCAGATGTGCTTTCATCCTATAATAAAGAAATTGTTGCTTTGTTAGTTATGGGCTACATAGCAAAGAAAATACTCTATCATCTGGTCTATAGCTCGCTTTGCTGCGCTGAAATAAATTTTTGAATTATATAAATGTTTAGTTAATTGAAACAAGAGTCAGGGAGAATAAACACAATCTAAAAGTCCTAAAGGGACCTCTTGTTAGGACTGATTGCTCTCCCCTGAATGCTGAAGGTCAGGATGGTGTCCAGGGTAAATGTGCTGATTCGTCAGAAGTCGGTGCAGATGCACAGCCGTTCTCCTCCTCCCGGCTCCCCCACTAAGGCTCCAACATGAAAACTGGAAAAGATTTGTATATTTAGATTACACGCCCAGGAGTAAGCTAAGAGCTACAGCACTGTGCACGTCCTCTCCCGTACTGTCTGACACAGGAAGAAGTGTAGTCTCTACTCCATGTTTGCAGCCAGAACATCCTGTCACCTCATCGTGATCCTCTGGCCAAAACCTCCAGTCGTCAGTGTGGCCGGTTACTTCTTCGACTGGGCAGACTCGGCGGGGAGAGGCGCTCGGCTGGTTTTGGAAATAAGGTTTTTAGGGTGTTTCATGTTGGCTTCCTGGCAAGTTTCAGTAAAACTGACAAGTAACTCTTCCCTCTCCCTCCCCCAATATATAGGTACTATACTGCAATTATACTGAGTAATAAAGTAACTGGTGATAACTTCTCTTTACAACAAGGTTTTTCCCAGTACAGTTCAATGAATACATGAATAAGCAAGTATAGCAGTAAATTAAGAGATTATTGACATAATGGAGTAAGAAATAAAACAAGGTATTGAGATTTTGAGATTATACTTTGACACCATGGATGAATTATCTGCTGCTGAAAATAATAGGTTATTTTTGAAGGGTGTATATGACATCACCAGAAAAAGATCACAGTAGGTATCTCTGAATACTTCCTCCATCGACAGCAAATCGGGGCTATATAAATAATTAAGAAATTCAGCTTAGAAGACAAAGCATGTAGAAAAATTTCTTAACTTTCAGTACTGCTGATCTTGTCCCAGTTAAAACAAGTGCACTGTACCACACCACCACCACCCCACGCACCCCAAAACACAGAAGAACTGGAATAAACTGAGCTAATTTTAAAAGTTTCTGTTGGTTTGAGCAAAATCACCATTGCTGGGGGTATTCCCGCTTGGGTTTGAACTTCTGTGCGATGGGGTACCTTACCTCCATTGACATTGCCCAACACCTTGAAGACCAACAGCACCTACAAGAAAGTAGTTATCTAATAGAGATTACAAACACGCAGAGTGTTTAACCAATGCAATTCTCATTATAGTCGAACAAACTAAACTACAGGTAAGCTTAGATCCACATCCAAAAAGATCTCAGCTATGCAAAATGCCACTCCTGTAGCTACCAAAGTAGCTCTTACTTAGCAGCTCCTACAGCTACTGCAAAGACAGTCAGCAGAGGCAGCAGGATATTATTTAGCATCACGGCAGTTCACACAGTTTGAAAGCACACCAAGGAGTGCTGAGGACATTTTGGAGTCAAGAACGCCGGTGCCTTCAAAGAGAAGAGAAATGGGAAGACTTCCCTCCTACAGGAACCCAGCACATGGCACGTATGAAAGCAATGGTGTCTGAGGCGTCGGGCTCCCTGCCATGCCACCACCGTCAGGCGGGCAAAAGTCATCTCCTCCACGGCTCCATCGGAGGGGACAGCCGGCACCACTCACAAGGTGACGGTGGGGACCTTCCTCCATGTGCCAGCACCGTGACCTTGGGAAGCCAGCGGCCTCAGACGCTCATGTTTTTCAGCTCAGTACTTAATCACCAGGTCCACCGAGAAAAACTGCATGCTCTGGAGACAACCAGAGCAGGAACTTCCTCTGTCTGCAAACTACTAGGTGGGAGATACAAATCTCTCTTCTCCCTTTATTCCATCACGCTTTTTAAAAAATGATATCATGTTTTTTCCAACTGTATTCCAAATAAGCCACCAGGTAAGAAATAGTGTTTGCCAGCCCTGAAAAGAAGTAATCTTTGCTGGCAACAACATTTATCAGGATAGGGGAAAAAAAATGTTCAAATAACATGTAGGAGGAAATTTCCCCATAAGACAATTTGAAGAGCTGTCGACAGGCACCAGATGAATGGAGAGAAGCGCGGGATGCCATGTGCCGAGCAGAGAAGAGAGGGAATGGTCTTCAGCAGCACTGGTTTCAAATGGAAAATTAATTTCTTTCTGCCTCCATCCAAAGTGCTTTTCATCCTCGCTTTCCTTTAAACACCTTGGGATATGAGTCTGTGCAGTGCAGTGTGCGACGAGAAGCGATGCCCCAAAGGAGGGACGTTTCCAAACGCATCCCATACAGCCCCGGCTCAGCTCCTGTGGCACCTGCGGGGCCACGGTGGCCCTTCCAGCATTCACACACCGTGCATATTTGGCCATCATATTCATTATTTGTGCCCTCCAGTTGGAGGAGGAAGCCAACTTCCGTGATTTATGAGTGTATTTAAGGCCTCAGTCAGGCAGAAGGATTTCTGCCAGACAAATCTTGCACTAGTTTTTCCCAACATTAACGTTTCTGATAACAAAACAAGTCACCACAGATGTATCCTATCTTAAAACTGGCATGCTGCATTCACGCGAGTAGAAAATGGGTGAATATTAAAATTGTCATCATGAATATTCAAATACATTTGCAAATTAAGAGACTTCAACTGTGTCCTTGTCCTTTGTGTGTTTTCCACAAATATTGAAACGGGAACTTCCCTGGGAGAAACATCAGCACAGAATTTTTTTAAGAAGTAACTCACTCAAGTTACAGCAAATATTCGCAAAACTTGAAATCGGTGTGCATCCGCAGCAGAGAGCTGAGTTTGGGAACCTCCAATTAGGCAGCAGAAACTTCTCCTATGGCCTCCTCAGAAAAGAACTAAAGAAAAAGGCTTATTTTGATAAATTATTCAGCAAAGAGTTTTGAAATGGGAAATACAAATGTGAGAAAAAGACAAACTTCACCAGTGAATTATTCACTCAGCATTGTGAGGGGAGGAAGTGCCACAGCAAGCCAAGCTGGAAGCAGCAGCTATACATATATTAAGTCAAGTATATTAACTGCGTGCAACCAGCAGCTGAATAGCTAGTGTATACTGACTTTCCTGAAAGCTTTAAATTGGGGCTCCCAGCCCAAGAATCTTCCTAATTAATTTCTAATAACCTAATCTTGCATCTGGACGCACAGTGACATGTCAAGGGGGGTGGGCTTCTGTGCACAAAACCCTGCGACCTCCGACTCCAGCCGCCTCCGTCCCCTACCTTTAACTAAGGTAGCTTTATTTTTAATCTTTATAATAGACAGAATCACCCCTTTTCCTTTCATAACTGCTAGCCCTGGGATCACTTCAGAGGGTGGTGGTGTTAAGTCAGTGTCTGTGATAAGACGCCTCCAAACACCAACTGAATCTAAAGCATTAGCAACAACAAATATTTAGCCTTTCAGTTTAATCATGAATAAAGAGGCATGAAAAAATATTCATGCTTTCTTCAACACACATAACATTGTACAGTTGTCCAGTTTTGTTAAATTTCCTCAAGTAGATGTCTAAGAACCTTCAAACAAACCAAATTCATAGTATTACCAGATGTGTTCATTTGTCTTCATGGGAATATGGCAAAAAAGGTCTATGGATAGGCAGGAACACAAACAAGAACAAGTGCTGTTTTGCTGGTTTGAAAGTGGAGCTTCAAATATCCTGGCCTACCTTTGAATTTTATTTAACTTACAGATTTTTTGGTTTACAAAATGGCCCGACAAGGATAATTAGACTAGAAACATCCCTGACAATTCTAAATGCTCTCTGTCAAGCATATAGGCTAACACCTATATTTTTCCAAGGGACATACAATGGTACTAGAAGCAGTATGTAGGTGGCTCATTTTTCCCTCCTCACATTCACTTTGACAGTAGTTTGAAATAACATGCATCAAATAGGATAAAAAAGTTGAAAGAAATTAATTAAGCAACCTAGGAGGAAAAAGAAGATGTCTCTTCAACAATACTTGGATTATTCAGTCTTACAGTGCTGCATATTGTAATTTTCTGAGCAGAAAAGGCAGAATAATGCTGTGCCTCTGCATGGCCATGAAACATCCCATTTTGAACATCGCTGTTGGGAAATAGGTTCTTGCCCTCGGTCCTTGCGGCAGGACCCCCGCACGGCCGGCACGGCTCAGCCCAGCCCAGCAAACAGCCAGTGCAATTCTTCCATCGCAGCGGCTCCTTTCCGGGAGGAACCGAGGTTTTCAGGTCCTCCCCATATTCTTCCTGCCTTTTGGCATTAGGGGTTGACAGCAGAGCTGGTAATGCCATGTTTCCATTTAATCTTCTCAGGTTAACAAAATCCCATTTCTTAAAAAAAATCACTGTTGTTCAAGAGCGTTTAAATAAATACTGTCCAATTTTTGTACAGCAGCCACATGTATGCACTGCAGAGCCTGTTTCCAGCTCTCCACCTGCAACAAGGATTAACCACGTGCTATATACTTCATTGCATACACTCCCATTTCCACTTCTTGTACTTCTACAGGCTCCTCTGCCTGTTTTTGCTTCTCCAACTGTACCGAGCTCGCTAACTTAGCTGCGAGGCCAGCGCTCTCCTTATCCCAAGCTCCTATTTAATTAAACCAGTCGCATCACCAGCACAAGTGGCACAGCGAAAGGTTGGAAAGGACCTTCAAGATTATCAAGTCCAACCGCTAATCCACCACCACCATGCCCACTAAACCATGTCCTGAAGTGCCACATCCACACGTTTTTTGAACACTTCCAGAGATGGCGACTCCACCACCTCCCTGGGCAGCCTGTTCCAATGCCTGACCACCCTCTCAGTGAAGAAATTTTTCCTACTATCCAATCTAAACCTCCCCTGGTGCAACTTGAGGCCATTTCCTCTTGTCCTATCGCTGGTTACTTGGGAGAAGAGACCAACACCCACCTCACCACAACCCCCTTTCAGGTGGTTGTAGAGAGCGATGAGGGCTCCCCTCAGCCTCCTCTTCTCCAGTCTGAATTCGTGGTCTTCCCAGCACGAGCCAGAGGTGCAGTCCTCCCCGCGCTGAGCTGAGCAGGTGAGGAGCTGCTCAGCGATTCCACCCCACGGGACCGCAGCCGGCTCCCGCTCTGTCACACGGCTTGGGGAACAGAAAACTCCGGCTGTCCTGCTCAGTTCCTGGTGCCGCGGCACGCGCTGCGCCGAGGGACGGGGCACGGCCACACCGCTGCCCTCCCTGCGTCCAGCCAAAATAACCCGAGTGGGCCCGAGAGTCACATCAAACCTCCGGTGTGCATGGTCTAAAGGAATCCTAAGGTACCGGGAGGCTATTCACCAAATTAATCTCCATGTATCTAAAACAAGTAACTACTTAAGGCCAAAAAAATGGTTATGAAAACATGCACGTAAAGACCCTCATATCTATTTCTGATTGCTGGGATACTCCCAGCTCCTTTATTGAACACAGTCCTCAGGTAATTCTTAACCTCATGTTTGTATTGTCGGTTCCTCAAGGTAGTAGCAAAGGAACCACAGATATAAGGGCACCAGGTTCTGTTATTCACAAGAAATCTGCTCGGTACTAAGAAGCCATCAGGAAGGGATTAACTGTGATTTACGCAAGCAGCTTGCCAAACACGTCGTTAATCTTTCTCACCAGGTGCTGGTTTTACATGAGCAATGACTTGAGCATCTATCTGTCTTTCCATCTACCTGGCTTAAGGGCTTCTAACCCTTCCCAGCATCATTGAAGAACAGAAGCCAGCTTGTCAGCAGCAGCGCATCAACCTGACTGAATCTAACTCGCACTCGAGGACAGGCCCGAACGCAGGAAATCTCCTTTTCTGCCTCTGCTGCTACATTACCTCGGGCAAGTCTGCTGAAGCCAACGGAGCAACCTCCCTTCTGCACTTCATGGAGGTGGGTGCTGGAGTTCAGCACCTTGTGGACCAGGATCTGAACCTCCCCGATGTTCCGTTTCTCTCTGTAAAGCAGGGTGGGAAATGTTCCTTCCAAGAGTCTCTGGAAGACTTAGCCTGTAATTGCTTGTAAACTGCTTAAGTAGTAAGCGATACAGAAATCCAAAGCGGTAATTGTAATAGAGGCTTGAGATTAATCTATTTTTGGCGTGTTAGACATACTTATGGACTTGAGTCAAGGCAGCTACTGCAAACTGTAAAGTGTCCAAAAAGAGACAGAAAAAAATAGTTTGATTAAAAACATTCCAGAGGCAAATCCAATCTTCAAAACACTCTCCGAAACCTATTGTTACGGCCTGCAGATGAAACGCTCTTGAACATTTTCTGGACACAACAGGAGACAGAGACCTTGGGAAGAGCCACGGTAAGTTTTATGTCAAATAAAAGGTGCTCCAGCTCTGGATTCCCAGGGAAGTGAGTGATGAGAAGATGCATCTCCTCTCCTGCTTAACCCCAAAGCAAAACTGTGCTAGGAAGCTACCTCAGCGAACAGAGGTAATGGGCGTCTGTCGAGGGGGATAAGGTCCTCAGTGTTAAGCTTTTCAGCATCCAGGATTCAGGGCTCAGATCACCGAAGAACAGCTAGCAGGCTACATTTTGCTCACCTGCCCGCGAGGGAGCGGACACCAAGGGAAGACATTAATTAGTGACCACGGCATGGAAACCATGGGCAGAGTGGTATTATTTGATATTATTCTCCACACGACACAGGGGAACTGTCACTGCACTAATACACTATTTGGTATGAGCACAGGACCCAGAAACTCTTGGTTTATCGCTTTATCTCCCAGAGACACGTAGCATCAGTTTGCTGTTAGGTACTAGAAACATCTTCTTTCCCCACAAAGCTGCAACTTCTCTAAACTTTCCACCGACTTTTACTTTACATAGCCTCAAGGTCAAGATTACCCTTTACTACAAAAAAAATTTTCAATCATTCCTTTCCCATTTACTTTGGATTAGTGGATGTTGTGTCAATAAGGACAAATGAAATTTGCAGGCCAATATAAACTCTTGCTGCAGTATGAATGGCACTTTTTTATACAGACTTTCTATGAAATAAAAAGTGACTGATGCCATAATATGTTTTAATTATTTTCTTCATAAACTATCTAATTAAATTTTAAGAAGCTGGAGACGTTATCTCTTATTAAATTGAGACTGAACTCAGAGATGTAACTTCTAATGAAACTTTCCTCACCGGAAAGCTTTTTTTGGAATTTTAATCATTTTCAGCAGCCTACTCCGTACAATATCTTCCCGAAGTTTCTTATTTTCACGTTATTGCAATGGACTCCCATTTCATGTGAACCAGTAAGGATTTCCCCACCTGCAAGCTCTTCGCTCGGCCGCAGCCCAGCCCTCCGTACGGCAATATCGGTGATTTGCTACCGCGCGCCACGGTGCTCAGCCATCCCACCGGCGCGGTGGGCAGCAGGCTGCCGCAGGCAGCGCTCGAGCCCCTCGGCACCAGGCACCGCTATCGCCCGAGTCCAGCCCAGTCGATCTATATACAGCAGCAGGAGCAATATTTAGCCCTTCTGAGCCACACCATTATACGGGATTTTCTACTCGCTGCATCAGGTACGGTCCCAAAGAGCGGCGTTGAGTATCTCAGCAACGAGCACTGCAGCACCAGGTAAGCCACAGCATACCTGGAAAACACATACGTTAATCAACGCTCATCACATTCAAGGGAAAAGTGTCTTCACTAATTTAAGCAGCAATACGGTCTCAAATTAGCAAAGAAGTGAAGCTGGTCTGTGAGTATTTGGCTTGTAAAACTTAACGATCAAAACACGGCACATTTTGGGGCCAACCAGTAACATATAAAATCCACAGAAGCCACTGGATCATATTTTTGGATCATGCCTTGAGGGTAGAAGAGAAAGAGAGATGAAAATGCAGCAGCAGCTAAGAACATGAAAAACCATAGAGAAGAATAAGATAGAAAAGCAGAGAGAAGAGGAAATACTGAAGCTGCGGCAAGAAAAAAGAGAGGAACAAAGAAACGGAAAAAAGACTCTCAGTCTGCCAAAGTTTTCACAATTTCATATAATGTATTAATGTAGCAGAGAGAAAGAGAAAATAATCTATAAACTGGTTTCTGCCTCAGATAGGAGCAGAGTATACAGGTTATTTATTTTCTTATTTCAAGCTCTGCCAGTCAGCCTGGTTCCCCACAGTGAGTCCCTGACCTCCCTCCCCTGTGCCCTTGTGCAATTCATTACAGCTGGTCTGTTGACCAAGATCTTTTTGGTCACACAGTGACAGTCCCACAGGCTCAATTTCCACATCTTCCTTTTGGCCAATAATTCCTAAATTAGATCACTAACAAACCATCACTCATCAAGTCATGGATATAAACACTACTTTTTCCAAATGGTAATTTCTTTGTTGTTAGTGGTAAAATACTGCCGTACGTTTTCATTTTTTTTTTAATTTTATTCATGAGCTGAAGTGACTTTGGGCAGTCACAAACCAATTTCTCACTGTGTTCTGAACAGATGGTTGTTCCAAGAATACCAGCATCCTGGCAGTGTCAAACAGACTTGACCTTCCCAAGCAGCACTGCAGACTTGTTATTAAAAGCAAAGAAATAAAGAACCACTCGCATATTTCCAAATTTGTCGGGATTATTAAGACACAGGCCATGGCGGTGGACAATGCAGGCACATACCGTAGTCAAGGAAAATCTGCAATTCCGCCTCAGAGAAGCAAGAAGGGCTTCTGGAGTCACGCTGCTGTTCTGGTGGTGCACAGCCAACTCCGGCGGCGCGTCAGACCCGCTGTGCAGCAGCAGGAGCGAGGAGGGACGTGGTGGGATCCCCTCCACACCCGCTCTCCAGCTCATCCTGCCCGAAGGAGAGCTGCTGCGACGGGCTTTGCACGCCCCAAAGAAAAACCTTCCGCCAGCCCACAAAATATCCCAATCCTAAAGCTCAGAGTTTAGTCGGGAAGGGGCTGGTTATAAATTCTCTATTATAAATAGCTGAAGTTAACTGTAAGCCTTCAGCAATCGCCGGCTAGCACAGCTTTAGGGATCTATAGTGACAGAGCCTTCAGAGGGAAAGCAACTCATTTTTTTCTCCTTTTTTTAATATAAATAATCCTATTTTTAAGATCATCCAAATATGATCTCTGCTAACTTTTTCAGAAAGCACACAAAAAATCCAAGTCAATTTTACTGCACCACTGTTTTTTGTTAAAACACTACGTCCTTAATCTCAAGGAAGGCAGAGGTTTATTATCTTCCTGGAGACAGTTTTTCTTTTTTACCATATGTGAAGTATTTTGTACCTGATTGTTGTCTATAAAGAAATAAAAAGTTTGGGGGACAGTGCTGAGGAAGTGACTCCGGCCACTAGATCAATACCTCATTATATATTAAACATGAAAGTTAAGCCGCCCCTAGTTTCCAGTTGATGAAGAGCGGCACAAATACCCACACTGTTGTTTGGGGGATTCTGTGCAAGTTACTCACTCGACCTCTTCTAAGAGCAAATGAAAAGATGTCACCCTGCCAGCAAGCACTGCCCTTTGCCTATGAGCTACCAAATGTCGCAGAGGGATTTTGAAACGAGTCCAGTGTTAGCCAGGGAATGTGAACACGATAACCTCAGCCGGAGTCCCCTTGGATGACAAGACAAGGATTGCAAGTTGTATGGAGCCAAAGAGCTGATGCTCTATTGCATTTTCAAGAAAACCACGTGTGAGAAGCGGCTGGATTAAAACAGTCGGACTGCTGAAGCACCGCTTTAACGCAGGAGGCAATTACAGACTCACGAGGTGTGAGCACTTCTGAGCAAAATCCCTTCCGTTTTGAAGACACCAGCGTGTGAAGCGATAGACCATCATGGAAAAAGACAAACCCAACGGTTTAGTGCAAAGCGTATTGCTTCATGCAAGGCGCCCTGGGTACTCTCCGGCTTTGAACACTATGGAGAACCACTCATTATTCCTCTGACTCAGAGCTTTTACTAATTCGGAGCAAAGCTTTGTAACCGGGGAAGCAGGAACGGAGAAGAAAGCTCTGCTCAGAAGGTCTGTAATACGCCTCCAGCAGAACATCTTCACCGTGGGCAGAGGAACCCGGTATCTGCCCATTACAGAAAAACAAAAGGCACTTCTGCTGAGGGGCCATGGGGCGCACAGGGGGAGAAAAGGGTAATTTAGGTTCAGAAATATTTAGTAGAGCAAACCATAGAAGTTTCTCTAGTGTACGGGCAGGGGGGCATCTTCACCACTAACCCCATATTCAAATATGGGGTTTTCTTGTTCATGTTTCTAACCTGGGGAGAGATATTAAAGAGTTAGAAGAAGTGCAGCCCAACAGTCCATGCTATGCCTAAAAACCAGCAATGTTCCTTCACTGGTGTCCCCGCTTTACCGTCATTTAACAGTGAATGCTATTTTAATCTCTTAATTGTTTAATGATTGGTGGAAAAGCAGAGAAACGATGAACCTCTCACCCAGTGTGCGGGATAATGAAACCATCAAAGCAATGATCCAAACTCAACTAAGTGGAAATTTGGCCCTGAAAGTATTCATCGCATTTTCTCTGACTTCACAATTTTACTTCAGCTGTCAGAGCAGCAACATCAAACAA
>NW_010556287.1:6709-16706 GCF_000687285.1 Phaethon lepturus | reverse complement strand
TCCTGCTGCCATCTGCATTACAGTATGATATCTCCTACCAGTCAATGCAAGTGTCCAAAGAACACTTCCAATTTGTCACAATAACCTTCAAAAGTTGACAGAAAATCATGCAAATTATGCCTTTTGGCTCTCTGTGTATCTGGTGATTATGTATACTTCACCAATATCATTCTAACCATTTTCATGTGCGTTTCCCATATTTCCCAAAGGAAAGGTGGAATTGGGAGATTAAAACCTGCCATAGGTTTATTTTGCACTTTGTGCCTGTTTTTTATTTCTGGACATTAAGAAACACTGGTATGACTGCACTTGGAGGATTACCAAGAAAATCAGTGTGAAAAAGGCTTTAAAATGCCATGTCTCGGAACATCAATAATCAAGCTGCTTTGCTCAATTCCACAATTACCCTAAAAAAGTACAGTATATTTTTTTAAACATCAAGCAGGATAACCTCATAAAGCAAAAAATACCTTTTAAGGAAAAAATATCAAATGCCAGAGCTCTGGGTTCCCTGAACAAGGTGTTCACTGGTTTTATGAGTCGGGAGAGAAGCTCGCAAGCAGTTACTGCGGAGGTTGTTACTGGCACCAAGCTTGTTGGTAAGGGTCACCCTGCATGTGATTTCAACACCAGCCGGTGACACGTCCCCTCCCTCTGAGAACATCTGGCCAGCTGCACATCCCCCAGCTGCGTGGCTTACCTGCCCGCTGGAGCACCGCAGACCTTGGGCATCTGCTGCTCCTGCCGCTTGCCAGCTCCTTTACTTAAGATCGAGTGGGGTTAGAAGGCATTAAAGCTTATGGGAGAAATATATTCAGACTTGTAACCAGACTCACCAGCTGGTTCCACCCAGCTCCTGACCAGGAATCCAAGCAAGAGCCTGACCTGCTGAGCTCTGCTGGGATTATGGACCACAGCAACTCGCTTGGCTTGGCAAGGCATGAGAAAGCAGGTCCCTGAGCTCCAAAAACAAAGGCAATTTCCTCTCGGCGCAGAGCGTTTTCTAAATGCATTCGGTATTGGGAAATGCAGATTACATTGCAAGTCTATAAAAAGCTCACTTTAAATAACAACTATAGAGCTTCACAGGAGACGGTTTCTAGGACAATGGGCAGACTACTGGGATGCACTTGTAAAGGTCGCACCACAAGCAACTGTCTGTACAAGTTTTACGACTGGAAGCTAATAAACAAAAAAGTGAAGGAAGTAGTCAATACCCATTACCAACCAGAAAAACAGACCACATGCACTGTAAAAAGAATTTAGAAAATCGTTAGTGCTGGATGTGCTAAGAAACCCATCAGAGAATTCGCAAAACTTTGAGAACACATCCAGCCGCTGCTGCTTTAAATCAGAATTCTGCATTCGCATTAAAAATTCATCAGAGTATTTATAGCTAAGTTAAAAAAAAAAATAACAAACAAAAAACCCATTGGTGTTAACGACCTGTTGCAAATGGTTATATCGGGCAACACCTTTCCCGAGAGCTCCTGTTCTGGGTGTTGGAAATGAACTGTTGAGAGCCTGGAGTGCTGTTCCATGAGGTGCTGCTGGCAGACGCTCCTGGCTGAGCCGGTGCGGCGTGCTGCAATGCAGCTCTTGTATAACCACCCTCCACGCTGGGTCTGCGCAGCTGCTCTCTCGGCCGCAGGACACGCTGCGGTGCACAGGGAGGCAGACCCGGGGGTGGGAAGGGAACGCCTGCAGCTGCGGGTCCCGTGCCTTGGTAGAACAAGCGATCCTGTTAAAAGGAGATATTCCACCCTTCTTTGAGGTGAATGGGGCCAAGTGCCACGGTGCAGCAAGACACGGTGACCTGACCCAACTGACGAAGGGTGCATCTGCTGCACGGGCTGAAGCAGCTACTGCCGTTTGGCCTTTGGCGGGTCAATCGTTAAATGGAAACCTCCAATACTACCAGCAAAGCAAAAGCTCTGAAGAGTGACGCAGACTCAGGGCCGGCCCCTGCAGCTGGCCCATGTGGCCAGTACAGTGCGTGGCGTCTACGGCTCCCACTCCCGGAGAGCCTCCTGGGAAGTCGAAGTTGCAAATGTCAAATATATAGGAGAAACTGGCCATTTATTCAAAGACAATATACAAAAAAAGAAAGAAAGGTGGCATTTGTCAAATTAATTATGCTCCACAAATCACTTCCTCACTCACTTCCCTCAAGGATTTCAATGGCGTTGCGGCCGTTGCTTCCTGACCTCACTGCGTCAAGGACTGCCCTGCCTAGCAGTGGCTGCAGGCTTCCACCACGCTTGACAGATCTACGGGAAGGGCAGATGGAGACTTTTTTGGGTCCGTTCCTGCCGCTCAGCAATATATTTGGACTTTACTTTGGCATATATCAGTGGTAATGCCACATCAATGATGTGGGAAGTGCCTAAGAATTTTTTTTTAATGTGGCTAAAAAATAGCCAGTGTGATTTCTCACTGTTTGAGGTACATAGTGTCATACTCAAAGACAAGCAGTGCAGATGACTTTTGACTTCAGGCAGTTAGTTTGGAGGCTAAAAGATAATTGTGAATAAAAGGTGACTTTTGATTCCTCATCTGTTTACTAAGAGAATTAGAAAAGTTAAAGAACAGTGGTCTGAGAAACAAGCAGAGTAAGACCTCCTGAATTCCAAAGTGTTCTGCTTATTTCTGGTTGACTTCTCAAACAGTAACCCTTACATTTATTCATTCTTGTTCATTTAACTGTTGCTGTAAATGAATGCTATCAACGATTGCTAGGAAGAGGTTAGAGTACACCCAAACACCATAAAAAAATTCTGTCCTCAGCTCTGCCTATTGCATAGCAATGTTGTCCTTTGAATACGAGACCTCTAAAATTTGAAACTTAAGCTTCTCTAGAGCAGAAGTTATTCCAGCTGCACAAAATTGTTCCAGATAGGAGAATCCACGTATCTTCATTCCCTAACTAGACCTCCACTAACAGAAATGTAGTATAGCAGCTAAATTACCAACAGTTATAACACAGCAGGATATACAGTTTTCTAACTGAATACACTAAGATGCAAGCAATCAATAAAATAAAGCGTACACTTAGAATAAATAAAAAGATACCTTTCCATAAAATATATTCTCATTAGAAGACACAATGACTGATACAAAAAGAATCACCAAGGTACTTTTGGACTGGCGATTTTTAATCAAAGACAGTTCTATGCAAATTAAGGAAAGCAAATCTCTGAAGAAATAATAAAGTCTGGCTTAACAGTCCTGTCGTTTTTACTATATAGGTACTATGGATGCTATAAGTGATGCTATATGGTGTCCTTTAAAGCCTGTCGCATGGTTTCCAAAGAAAGAACTTTAACAAAAAAAAAAATCACTAATAGAAAATTTAGCTTTTGAGACAGTTCACAGAATGACATTTCAGTATATATATATGTAATATATCCATATATATTACCTATATAAATAACTCTAACGATCAATGTGGAACACTCTGTTAAGGGATTAAAACTGTGGACTCCTATTGATCGTCATACGTAAAACTTGAGGGGCTCTGTTGGTCGTGACAATCCGCATTCAGCGTACCTCCCGATCTAACAACTACTGCAATCAATAGCAGCTCTTGGATAAGGTCCACAACACCTAGTCCAGTCTAAGCAAGCTTGACCCAAAGCATTAAAACAAGTCCCTTACTTCATTCTGATCAGTACAAGTATTTCTGGCCAAACACACAGAAGTTTTGACTGGTGATACAAGACACACGTCAGTAAATGGGTGTGCCCACGTGTTTGTCTGACACTTTGCTGTGATTAATTGAGTAAAGCCACATATTTGGGGATGCCTGCAGGGTCAGAAGCTACAGAGGTCTCCCAGTACTAGACGAACACTTACGTTTTTGCCCCTTGCATTTCTGAGCTGCCTATTTGCATCAGGACCGCTAGCCCCAGCGCTGCAGTGTCTTTGGTCCCATTCTGCACGGCCTCGCCCACCAGCGAGGCCAGGACCATCCCTCAGACGCAGGGCGCTGCTCCAGGATAATGAGGTGGGAATGAGTATTGGTATAACCAGACGGAAAATCGATTCTCCTCTTTCCAGCACCTCTTTTGCCGTACAATTCTTCAGAGCAACTTCACTTAACTCACGTATCGCCTAGCTTAATTGCTTCCAAACGTACACTGAGATGTTATTCAAACTTTCTACACCTTTAATATAAGAACATATCACTTATCAGCGAAGGGCTCAGCAGCACCCCACACGGACCAGCCCACAGTGCCCCACGGTGCTTCAAAGTTCTTTGCTTTTTTTTAATATATATAATCAACATGCAAATTTATTCTCAAACTGACGTAAAGCACTAATGAATTTAGTAACCACCTGGAAATTAACTGTGGTGCTTCAATGTTACATGTCTCTAATGAGAGCAGTTGTCTCAGGTACTGTGTGTTCTCGGAGTGGGGAAGGATTAATCTTTATTACACAGCTCACCAGTTTCATTTCAATTACTTTAGCAATTTACTACTGTATATGGGACCTTTGGGGAACAATGAAAATATTTTCGGTGTTTTTTCAAGTTCACCTTCAAGTTTTAGAAATGCGGTTCCTGATTTTCCTAACTCGGAAAGAATTTACAATTTTAGGAAAAATATTCCTGTGTACCACGGTGGTCCACAGCTCTTCCTAGCTGTTACGACAACAGTCCTGTTCTCAGGGCTGATCAGACTATCGGAGTAGGGGAAAGAAAAATTTATCCAATGAACCAAATTTAACCACGCCATCTCAGAAACGATGCAACTCTGCCACCAGAGCTGGATCCCCCTTTTACCAGAATGTCCTTGGCATAAACCTTGAATAACAATTACAATGTTATTACAAAGCCAATCCCAGCCTAAGCAGGATACACAATGAGGAGACAAAGGAAAATTTGCTGAAATATTTTTTTTACCAAAGCTCTATGTTTTAAGCAGTGTCAAACTATCAGCCATTAAATGACACAGAAGAGTGGGGGTGTAGCAAAGCTCAAACACAGCAAAGTGCCACCACACGGACCGGTGATATTTCAGTATCCCAGGCGCCTAGATCGCACACACACAGAATCACAATCACTAATGTTGGAAAGGACCTTCAAAATCATCAGGCCCAACCCTTAACCCAACACCACCATGCCCTCGCACAAGACTGCAGCAACACACATGATTTAGGGACAAACTGACAGTGGACGGAGGTTTCGGAGGACTGAGGCAGCAGACCAGGAGGAACCCAACACTGTGCATGAAAACCTGGGACCACCGGAGCTGGCGAGCCCTGCCATAGGCTCGGGAGAGCCCACGCAGCCATCGGCCCCATGGAGAGGCTTCCAGGGACGCGGCAGAGAAGGCAGATCGGGCTGCGGGCTCCTCCCGCGCACACAGAAAGCAGTAACAGATCGCTCTGCATAGCTCAGTAAATACAAAGCATGTAAGCAGACCTCAGTTTGAATAGCTCTGCAGCTATTCTTCGGTTTCTCTGTTTCCACTTAATACCACCTAGCTCTTCAGGCGTCGTTCCTCTTCTGCTTCAGTCTAAAGTGAGAAGTTTCTGTAACTTCATTTCTAAGATTGAGATGTTCTTGGGAGCAGTAGGTGTACAAACTATTCAATACAAAATTAATTTTAATAATTAATAATGGCTGAGGATTTCAGAAGGAGGGGATTTTTCTGTTCTAGAAGGAGTTTTGTCTGATTAATGGTGTTACCTGGGAGGAGATGGCAAGCTTTATTATTTTTGCTTTGCAGATTCCTCCAAACTGGTGACATAACTATTAAATAGCAATCATCATCTTCATTTTTGGCACAGATGGCTGCAAGTCAATGTATTTTTATCAGAACGATGTAAATAACTGAAAAACATTGAACGTACACTCAGTAAAACACTTGAGAAAACTCTTAGCCAGCGTTGGATAGAGGGACAGTGAATTTAAATACCTTACTTGGATTTGTCCTCCAATTTACTGTAAAGTTTATTTTAAAGTTAGCAGTCTATTTTGAGTTATGATTAATGGTTTTGAAAAGGCTTTCTTCAGCTGCACATACCAACAAAGGATTTAGAATTAATTCACATCTTCTAACTTGTTCCTTAATGGATTTTTAAGGTCCGCTGCAAAGAATCAATCAATACCAGGCTGAAAGCTCTGGCGTGTAATGCATCCTGCAGCGTCAGAAGGCTTGTGCGTGAAGCAGGGTGAATTATGATAGTCTGAATTAATTGGAATTATTTGCAGTTATTAAGAAAAGCAAACTAATCATTTGCATTAATTTAAACCCAGGATACAAAGATAGCAACTCAGTCTTACTTAAAAAAAAAAAAAAGTACAAAAGTCTTTTTTTTTTTTGTATTCAAAAAAGTATTTTGTGAATCGTCCCTCAAAAACGTCAATGCTGATGCACTGAATATTTTCTTGTCAGGAAACATTTCATTTCCAGGGCATCATTTTCAGGATAAAGTGACATTTGCATGTTAATTTTGTAACCTGGGTGACTGCACATAACACTAATGTAACTGGCAAGTAGAACAAGTAAATTAAAGCATTTCCACGTATTTTCTTTTCTTTTTTCCATTATCAATTGCGTTCTTTAATTGATAGCACATTTCGTTAACTCAGTTTCACTGTTTTTTTCATAAATCATACGAAATATTTAAAAAATGCTCAGCCGTGGTGTGCACAGAGACGTTGTCACCGATTGAGCTAGAACGGGGCCAGGGCAGCGATGAAAGTTTTTCCCAAGCACGCAGGCAAATGACGGGAATACCAACAGAAAGGAGTTGGACAAGCTGTAAATGCCTTTTTACAGCTAATTTTTCAGTTACCAAAAGAAATAACAAGAAATTGTCATGTCAATGGCACCAGTCTGACAAGATCACTGTCCAGAATAAAGACAGTAAGTTATGTTTGTGAAATTCTGAAAAATAACCGGGTTCTAAAAAACCAGCGATTTGGAGAACTCCCGAGATTAAAAAAAAAATACAAATGACTCCTTTGATTTTGATTTCCAAATGGAATCCATGGGCTACTTTTCACTGATTTCATTGCTTTAGGCAAACACAACATCAAGTTCTAAAATGACATGTTAAAATCAGAATGACAAAAATCCAAAAGTACATGTTTCTCTGACAACCCAAAGAGGTGACGAGAACTCCTAACTTTTTAGTGCCCAAATCTTTTATGAGAACGGGACCAAATCCAGCGACTGGCAGCAAGTCACCAAGCCCTGCTGAATATAGCATATATATAATTTAGTTTTGCATTTTACCTACATTTCTTGCATTTTATTTATTATGACCTCCACATTTTATTACTTTCTGTTGGATGAGATACAGGCAAGAGTCTCCATGTGAAAAGATCAGTTCAGTGTAATGTTTGGAAGTTAATTCATGTCACAAATATAGCTATGCCCTGAAAGATACCTTGAGTTACTGATCTTAAAAGTCCTAGAGAGGGCGAAGAACAACTGTGCTGTGTCCAAGGAAGCAAAAAATAGTATCAGACAGTTCATGTGGGCAGTATCCAAAATTTATCTCTTGCAGCAACAATAAAATAGGGTTGAAATGTGGATGGGATCAAAAATACAAACCTTTAGGGGAAACTGGGGAAAAAAAAATGAAATTATTGCAAAAATTAGTTTCTTCTTGAAACACAGTCAGTATGAGCAAGTATGATTTTTGTTTTAACATCTTGGAGTTTGCTTCTGTTATTACTCAAGGATATTAAGGTGAAATGCATTCCGTGTACAGGCAAATATCTTCTCCCTGCCTCCTGAGGAACGCAGAAGCCTTGCTATGAGCCCTGAAAACCACACTCGTTTTCCTTCCGGCTCATGCAACAACTTGAGAAACAAGATTTTTGGACAAAGTTGCCCATTTCTGCAAAAACTTGTAGAACAGTTACTGATCTCAGAATATTTACAGCACCTAAATATTCTTTAATTTGTTCCTTTTCCATGCTGACCTGCGTGCTTGTCCACTTGCTAAAATTAATTACATATCTGTAGAACACAATTAGCCTTTTTGAGAAGATTCAAACAAAGAAACGAAAAAAAGGCCTTGCATATCAGTCCTCGCTAGGTTATCTGCATTTGCGTCTCTCCCCATGCAGCTGCACTTCCCTCTCTTTTGTCTATAATGCATAAAAAATCCTGCATAGGTCATATGGCTGGTTAGCGGAATATAGGTAAGTAATATATGAAGAAGATGGTAAACTATAAGACAAAAAGATGCTTATCAAGCAAGACTAATCTTGACACTTACATAAGTTCCATTTTTCTCCATCACTCCATTATTTATACTGCAACATTACTATAAAAGATTTTTTTGAGAATCATAAGAACATTTCACATAGAGGAGATGGGACAAGTAACACTGCAATAAAAATTCATCATCTTTTGCTACCTTAGCTCTTCCTATTACTCTGACATAACTTTCACCCCAATACTTTAGCAAGTAAAAAACCCCACATCAGTTTTTGCTGAAAGGATCATATAGCATAAAATTAGACTTAAGAAAAAAGAAATAAATTGTCTATTTTCCTGCTGTTTGTGCTTATCTATGTAATAGATTATCATTAAAACACCCTGTGATACAGATACCCTGTAGGCGTTTCGGAATGTGTTTCAGAAGGAGTCGGCACGTTTTAAACACCACTCCGGTTACTTTACAGAAGATTAATTGTCTATCGTGTTTATGTAAATAGGAAAGCGAAGATTCCTGTGCATCCTTATTCATAAATTAAAAACAATGCTTTCCTACAGTTATCGCTGTAAAGGGGAAATAGACCTTGACTAGATGTAATGAGGCATTTGTGTTTGCCGTAACTATAATTTACTATTACTGCTCAAAGAGCCATCAGTTCTTGTTTAGTCTGTTAAGTGACAATAAGTGCAGCTAAAATAAATTCTAATGAACACTCTTGGGTCACCTTACTGAATTTATGGGGCATAATACAGCATTATTTGAAACAAGTGTAATCTTTGGTGCTGCAAGCAATAGTTTGAGCCACTGATTTGATTCCTCAGGCCACATATATATATATATATGTGTATATATATATACACGCAGACTGTTGAGGTGTCTGACTTCTGGAAGGATAACCTCCGATGGAGCTTCGGTGCTCTGGAAAGCACTATGCAAGGTTATTCCAGTTAGCACTCCCAAAGTATGGCAAATGAATCCTGAAGCTGCCGGTATACCTTGTCTCAGAGAAGCATATCCAGCCATAACGGAGTGGACCGGCCGCCGCGTGGCAGCAGAGCAGGGGCTTGCCAGGGCAGGCAGGATGGAGGACCCCAGCCCTCCACCAGCGCCATTGCCGCCACCTCCCCAAGCAGGTGTCTTTATCCTCACAGCATTTCATATGCGATGATTGCTCGTTCTGTAAAGAGATATAATTTAGAAACAAACCTAGAGGGCAAGAACAAAGATGGCTACAAGAAGAATGATCGGCGTGATCAAATACATGGTGTGCCAGTGAGGTCCACCAAGAGACTGACACCAAGCCATGCCCACGCTTACAGAAGATGTCACGAGAACTCCCCTGTCCTCCTTGTTGTCCCACACAGATGTCAACATATCTCTCCTGAGAGAGAAATTTTTGGAGGGACAAATATTTCTTCAAAATGTAAAATTATTACTTGAAAAGTAGATCCTTTTTTTGATGTTTTATAGTAAATGGAATAAAGAGGGAAAAAAGAGAGGAGAGAGAGAAAAAAACAACCAGGAATAAAACCCTAGTATTTTTCAGAAATTATTAAGCAAGGAAGCACAGGTTTTCTTGATAGCTGCCATGGGAAAATCATTCCAGTGATTAAAAATCAAACACAAACCCCTGTCTCACTTGTTGACTTATTTACAGAGATATACACAGCGCATCTTCTCGTAACATATTTCACTGAATAAAATACTCACGTGCATGCGCTACATAAAGTGCTCCATGGTTTGTTGCCAGAATAATGCTAAATAGATAAAAGAGATTTTTATAATTCATTAGACCAGGCTGCGATTTATT
>NW_010556287.1:253-6678 GCF_000687285.1 Phaethon lepturus | reverse complement strand
TTCCTCCTTCCAGCAGTGGCCATGAGGGACACGAGCACTCTGAGAAAGCCCTGCTGGCCTTCCCGTGCCTGTCTGGCTGCTATGAAAAATTTCTTTAACCCAGCAAGGGACTTTTCTCTGTGCTGTAACACTCCAGATGCGGTGACACTGGGGAGCGCTGCACGGGAGACGCTGTGCCCCAGCACTGCACTGGTGCAGACGCTGCTGCGAGCACCTTGCAACGAGGAGGAGGAGGAGGAGGAATGTCTGTGCCCAAGCCAAGGCTGATGGAGGCCACTTAGCACAGGCAAAACAGCTTTTTGGAAGATCTCCAATTTAAGCAGATCCCTCCAAAGACTGAGCTATGTACTGTCTGCAACTTCTCTTCCAAAAATGTGCTGAGCAGAAGTTACCAAGTGCATCTCGCACCATCTTTTGAGTCAAAGATGGCCAATGAAGAAACAGCAGCCCTCACTTAGATCAGAACGCTGAAAGTTGAGGAGTGAAATCCAAAATCTAATTTAAGGAAGTGAAAAAATCCTATTGACTTCTATGAGGCAAGATAGTCTGTATATATATGGAGATGATGGCAAGCCCTCACTTTTTGTATTCCCTTACAGTCCATGACACAATCTGTTTCCAAGAAATGTAAGGACATTTTGCTTTTCAATTAAAATAATGTACTTACATAACATTACTGCTTTTCACTCTACTGTGCCTAGTCTTCACTTCAGGAGCTTATCACTGTGATCCAGATTTCTTTATCCACCTTTGTATCTTATTCTAAGGGAGTTTGACAGAATTTCAATACAGCACCGGAGCTCTTCTTTAGAAATGCTTTTCCAGCCCCATTATGCATCTGAGGGGAGGGTATATGGTGGAGATTATTGTCATGTTGCCCTCCCTTATCTTCCTGAAGTATAAAATATAAAAATCCTTGAATACAATTTTTAATGTGTTTTTGAGGGAAATAAAAGTCTGAGCTCTCTAGAGTGCCTAAAGACTAATCTTGAAATCATGAGGAAGACTCTTAATTCTTCTGTTCTTAAGGGGCATGGGAAAATAATACACAGTGAAACGTACTTCATCACACGAGCCTTCATTATGGATCATGCTCTCCTGTTTATTAAAAATAATATTAAACCTACTTCCTATTTATTTAATGCTTTTCCTCTTCAAAGCACTTTTTAGACATTAACTAATTAATTTAATGACTTGTGATATTTCAAGTGTGCCTCTCCTAGGCAAAGCTGAAAAAAGAGCTTTGCTCAGAGCAAGGAAAAGAGCATTTACAGATGTTTTTTTGCACAACTGTGGTCCCTCAAAGGCAGGTCAATACCTCCAGCACCTCTAGTCTCTTCAGAGGAGCAAGGGTGAAAACAAGGCCATGTCTTTTCGGTCGCTGAATGGCTCTCTGGTGCAGCAGAGTGAAGTAAATGCTTTGCTCAGAGTATGGTGCAACCACTTGCAACCTTCACCTCCTCGAGACGTGGCTACCGCCAGATCTCCACTTTGGGAATACACTTTGGCAGAGCCCCAGGATTAAAAAGCCCAGCAAAGGCAGCAGAGAGCCGCTCTCTACTGAGGGCTACACCTCCTTAATGGCTCAGCTCTCTCCCCGATATCTGCAACGTGAGTTCTGCCTCCAGTGCCAGCGGAGGCCAGCTCAACCGGCACGTACCCAGCCAGCTCCTGACACGGCTTCCTCCTAAGCCAGCGCTGCATCACGTACAAGGTTCTCAATAAGCAGTTAAACAGTTTGGGATTTACTCGTACCTACGATAGTTGTGCTCGAGACTCCTGTGTGCCAATATATCCACGTTCAGATTCTGCGGACAGAACAGTTAATGGCACGAGAATCTGCAGCCCTCCTTCCCCGAGCGGTGGCGACCGGCGTGGGCCCGGCCTCCTCTCCAGGCAGCCATCACATCACTTCCCGGCGTTCATCACGGCAACGCTTTGCGGTACGCAGCGGGACCGAAGGACGTGCAGCGCGCTGTAACCGCCCCGCGACACGCTGCAGGGGCTGGAGCGGCAGCCAGCCTTGCCCGGCACACCGGTAAGCTCTCCACAGACCGCAGCTGGGAAGCTGGCTGCACTGCACTGGCTCAGGTGCAGGACTGCACGGTAAGGTAAGAGTACCTTCGACTAAAATTTGTGTTTTTAACCACAGTGCTCAGCACGTGCAATACTGCAGATGATAACGCCATCCCTTGTAAAACTACTTTTACCTGTGTTGTTAATAACAAGGTGGCTATGAAACTAGTAGACTGTTAATTTCATTAAGCTTTACTGCGATTTCTCAAACGTGATCCCTGTAATGTATTCACTTACCGAAACCAGTAAGTTTATTGACTTAATATTAATATGACCTTATTCGAGTCATTTAAATATCGTTAAACCATGAAGGAATTCGTTCTCCCCCTGCAGAGGCAGGTGTGCCGCGGCGAAGCTGTCTTAGCCTCGGTCGTGGCAGGGAGTTCCCTGCTCTTCCCCCGAAGCTGCGTGGAGTTACCCGCGGCACGGCTGCGTAGTCTGGAGGCTCCAGCCGGATTTCGGCAAACGAGCAAGAGAGGGAGCGAGGAGAGCCGCGCAGACATAGGAGCGACCAGCGCAGCTGGGTGCCATCTACCAGGGAGGGGACGCTGCTGAAGCACCCTGAATCGGACAAAGATGTATTTTAAAGTGTAATTGGGGCATGGATGGCGTATTCAAAATATTTCTTATGAAAAAGTGTTTGGTGTCACAGGAACATTTTCAGTGAAACAAAAAAAATCTCCTGCTAAGAGTTACACCAGTCAGAACCCAAACCTACACAAAGTTGGTGGGTTTTTTCCCTAAAAAAATCCAGTCACATTGCACCAGGTCTGTGGATAATTTAGCACTGTATATGCAAAGGATAGGCTTTTTCCAAACTTGCCATAATGTTAAAAAAGATGAAATTTAGTTTTAAACTATGCCCCCATAACAGAGCAAGAAGCGTGTGTTTTAGGACCTGGATCCAAATGCGCAATTAGTTGAAATATAACACTTTCCTTATATGAAAAAGTTATTACCATGAACTTGAAATCTAACAGGGCTTACTCGTGTCCTCGGACTCTCTCGTGACCCTGTTGCGCACCAGTTCCAGTGCCGATGATGCTGCCTCGCATCGGGGACCAAACTCTCCAGCGATGCATATTGACATCACTGGGGCAACTCTGATGTAAGCCCCCTCAGGACTGCACCGAGAGGTGAACTATTCGACGAGTGACTCAAAGCAGGATCTCCTTGTAAAATACCCTCTGAAAGGGTCGTATAGCACACTTCATTCTTGTGTTTCCATAATATAAAACCATTAAAACTCCCTCTTGGGCATCTCCCTCTTCATCTCAGTTGGGGTCCGATTGCAAATCAGTTGCCAGCAGAATAATTCCCAGGTATCCTTCATATAGAAGTGATCTACTGAAAGAGTATTTTGGCAATTCAATTGAAATTTCAGTGTGCTACTTTTTTTTCCCCCATTGTAGAATTGGCAGCAGTCGTAGATAGGCAGATCAGAAGAGGTATCAGATATGCAGGCAGAAGAGCTGACCAGCCTCAGGAGAGCAGATTAACACCACAGCAAACTCATTTACCCTGCTGCAGCTTTCCAGTACACCACCTAATGCTGTCTGCACCTAATGTTGTCCTCAGCCTTCCTTCAAAAAGCCTTGGCAGGGCTCTGCCAGCCACTGGCGCTTGCCCACGGCCAGTCCCTCTCTCCAGCCTTGCTCACACACTCCTGACCAGGCACATACAAAACATTTCTCAGAATACTCCTATTGTGATGCCTCTTGGTAGGCTTCTCTTCCCATTGCCCACTCAAAATTTCTTTTAGTCAGTTAACAGAAAACCCTGTTTTTCTCCCCTTTATCAATGATCTTATTGATCTTGCCAAGGACAGCATCTGTTTTGTAGCAACGTTCCCCAGGAGTAATTTTTACACACTTTATGCACCTTCTCCCAGTCTTTTATCTGTTGTTATTGCTTTTGCTCAAATGTCACTTGCTGAGCAGCAGGAGGAAGATGCAATAGGACCTTTACATTCAGAGATCACACCTTGCTTTCACCGTCACAAAGGACAAAGCAACGGCAAAGTCCTTGGTCGCCGTAAGAAGTCACCAGTGATGGTTTGCATCAGTATTGCCTCCCTGCAACAACATGAACTGGCAAGTGCAGTGAAGGGTTTCAGGCACCGGGAAAATCATCATTCTTTTGACAGCTCCCAAAATCTACATTTCCTTTATTTTTGTAATTGTTAGCCTGCCAAAGACTTCAGAAGACCTCACTTTCTGTATAACACCTGGCTGGGAATTACTTTGAAGTCGCTAAAGACATAAAAATACTGGTGGAGACAGCTCCTACAATTCTGCATATAATTTCCTAACACCTGTACCACTTTAATATAAAATGATTCATATAGATTGAAATCCATCTGACAACATTTACCCAAGCTATTCTCTTTTCTGTCATGTCCTTTACAGACAAAGTTCCCACTATCAGTTACCTCCAGGCCGACTGCCACGTCAGGTGCCAGCCAGGTTTGAAGGCTTCGTTAAGACACTGCACAAGATCTCAGAACATTTACATTCATTTCTAGGGTCTCTGTGATCTGTTCTATGATTCTATGACTCGCTTACAGATTAGCTTGGCCCAGTGAAGCCTTTTCCTTCTACTTCCCCTTGGAATCTGGGAACAGGCATAATGAATTCAGCACTGCATAAAGCACCGATGAAAACTGCTGGAGCATGAACAGCTTGATCTCTCTTTTTCCTCTTTAGAGGTCTTCCCTGCTTACCAGGCTGCAGCTCCTTGGGCACTGACCACCCCCAGGTTCCTTTGCACGGTGCCAACGCAACATAGGTGAGATACCAACTGCCATCTCCCCTCCCAGTACAAACAGTTCCATCTCACCCCGGGAAGGTTCAGGACAATCATTTGCTCCCGTTCCAGGGCTAGACCTGTCTCACGTTGGCTCCTCACCATACCACTTCTCCAGCTTTCTCTGTTCAGTAATTTCTTCCACCAAACCAGTTGTGTCCCTTCACTGGTGGCTCCAGCAAAGCTCCACCTCTGCCTTCAGTGATTTCAGATCCAATCTCAGCCTCTTGAACACGCAACGTCAAGCTGGAGATTAGCCTTTATACCAGCCTGAGAGCTTCACTGGACTGAGGTTTCTTTCACCCTGCAGAGCAGCAGTCCTGCAATGATAAGGAATCAACTTCCCCTGATACTCAGTGTTTCCCTGTGCAGCTCTTCACACATAAGAGTTTCATAAAAAACAGCAGAAAAATGTGCACTGCCAAATCATGGAATTCATCCAACATATCATTCCTTCTTTCTTATACACTATAATGTTTAAATTAAAAAAACACAGTGAGGATAAGTTGCCTGCAAAAATATTTGCAGAAAATGTATAAATGTTCTCACCTACATCCGTGTAATTAACAATAACGTAACTTAACGTGGCACTACCACTTTGCAAAATGCATCTACCAGCCATTGTCTAATGCTGCAGTTTTTCAGTGTTATTTTTTCTCGAAACCTGACTTGGTGCCTTGAAATGAAAATAATGAGTTATGACTCTTAACAGCAGCAGTCTCATCATCACTAGTTTACAGTATCATTTCTTTGGACACTTCTGGTACCTGCACACTTTTCATTCTGCATATCTTAATTCGCCTAATCAGGCTTGATTGTAGGATACCGGAAGATTCATAAAATAATGACAAAATAATCAGTACATGATCAAAAGCCTAAAACACAAGCCATCGCCTCGAGCTATGGTAGAAGGCAACTACAAAAATCACCAGACATTTCGCCACCCTGCAATTAATTCATCTCAGACCTGGCTCTGAAGTCAGTAACTGGGAGTAAGAATCACATTGAACATGAAAGAGATTATTTTGGATTAGAAGTTGAGGCTGCTGTGCCCCCTCGGCCCTGGCGAATATTAAACATGAAAGCTGCAATGCAGATTGGAAGGTTAATTTGAAGAAGTCTGTTTTAGGGCCTGCTGGGATGTAGATCTGTTACTTTTACCCCTTTGGGTTTGTTCCTGGGTATTAGTTGTTTCTTCTTTTCGACCACAGAAACTCCATTGGCCCAAGATCCAAGTTATTGCTTTAAATGTGTATCGACACGTTTTCATTTCCTCATTTTAACAGTGTATTCCTGGACTGTGATTGTGGTTTTGGCACCGCCACAATACCAGTAATACAGAAATCATCATTTTTAGGCCTCTGCGAACCGCCATGATGAACTACTGCTACTATGAAATTAATGCTGCCATTTTCCACTACAATTAAGCGAGACCAGACCTCAGCACTACCGAGCAAGCACCCACCAGGTGAGAAATTAGATCATGAAGCAAAATTTTGCTTCAATGAGTACCGGGCAACTAAGGAGATTCCGCGTCCTCAGAC
>NW_010556287.1:0-222 GCF_000687285.1 Phaethon lepturus | reverse complement strand
GCGCTCCGGCGCACTAAGACAGGCCGCCCGCCGCCCCAGCCGCAGAGGGACCGTCCATGGGAGCGCCTCTGCTCGTGCCCGACACGCTGATGAGGGTGCGTTCGCTCACCCACGTTGGCTCCTCGCCGTCACCTCAGAGAGGCATTTAGCACACGTGCAGGATGCACAGAAATCCTCTGTGCCTGCGGCCTCCGGCAAGGACGAGCTACGGAGCCGCCACCC
>NW_010556286.1:0-2033 GCF_000687285.1 Phaethon lepturus | reverse complement strand
CCGGCCGTCCCAGCGCTGCCCAGCTCTGAACGGCGACGGCTCTGCCTTTTTTCTCAGGTCCTCCGCATCCGATTTCCCTCTCGACTCCCTCTTGACAAGTGTATAACTAACAGGTTACTGCAGGACGATGGGGGGACCAGACACACGCAGACCTCCAAATTGGGCTACAGCCCACCACCGCCGAGGAGGGAAATCTGGCTCAAGCACAGGTCTTCTATATAAATATATTTAATTTGGCTAAAACGCCCTGCACTGATAACCATATGATCAGCCATGTGTCATGGAAAGGCATGTACAGATCACAAATAATTAACGGAGGGAAACCCACGGGAAACAAAGGCGTCTTTTACAAGGCTGCCTTGACGACTACGGCGAAAAGCCATTTATTACGAGGAGTCCGGCACCGTGCTCCCGGCCGGGTTCACTGAACTGCGCTGGGACAGAAGCGGTGGACGGATGGATGGCCCACAGCAATCCTGGGAAAGAAAACCACGGCAGCGAAACCCACCCTTGCAACGGGGACCACCAAGAGCATCGTCCGCCCATGACCCCCAGCCACTGCACAGGGGCATTGGGGACGGCTCCCCAAAATGACCGCCAGCCGGAGAGGTTCAGCCCGCGGAGGATGCTGGCAGCTTCTTGGCCATCCCGGCACAGCACGGACACCCCCAGCTCCAAAACCCACCCAGCCAAAGGATCTTCCTCCTGGAATTTCGGGATCTACTTCTCGCGGGTGCCCGAGGGGCGAGCTGATGCAGGCTGGCTCAGCAAAGGATGCTCTAAGGGCTACCCTCAAAATCTCTGAATCAAGGAAAAGGAAAGAAACGATAACTGGAGTCCAGGAGCTTTCCACGAGGCTCCAAAAGCACCTGCCAAAGCACAGACGGCTACCCGTGCCCTCCACCAAAACCACGGCAAAGTCACTCTTTAATCGCCGCCAAATTTTCCCCATCAGCTGGTTAAACACGTCCCACAGATAGGAATCTCCCCGCAATGTCTGGTTCCTGATCATTTCCCAGCAAACCCCTTTTATCCCTGATAATAAAAGAATGTCCTCTGGCAGGTGGATATTTGCCGGTCCGAGTGGACGTCCCTGCCATGAACAGGGTAAACATTACTCAACCGGGGCACTGTCACACACATTCTTCCCTGCGGTCCCGGCCTCGCGCAGAGCGTGCTTCAGCCACCGCCGGTCTGAGATCCTGCAGCGCTGGTTAAACAATGGGAAGGGAGATAAAACAAAGCCCTTTCTTCTGAGTGTGATCTTAAAGATAGACGAGGAGCACAGGCGGCTCCTATTGGAAAGAAAATCAGAGTTTCTGCTCGATCTTCAGTCTCTTTTGGGTTCGGTGAAGCTTTCAGGAAGGAAGAAAAACCCATTTTAATCCCCAAATCATGCTATACCCAGCTGAGGATGCTTGTAACTGATGAGCCAAGATGCCCAGAGTTAAGAAGTTGTCTTAAAAAACATATGAGATGTTAAAAGCTGATTTTCAAACTTTTCCCTGCAATCCCAAGGACAAGACTTTCATTGTTTGAGAAACAATAACCGATGCCGAGATTTTCAGATAGTCTGGTGACCGAGATTTTGGGTCTCTAGATAAAACCGCTGAAGGCTCTGAGTCTCGATGAAGATTAACTCTCCCGAGGAGCGCGGGGTCGGGCTGCGGGGATGGCGGCAGCGGTGCCACCGTCCACCCCTCCTGAGGACCCCGCTCCCGCGGAGGCAGGCGCTGCGCTGGTGGGGGGCTCCTGCGTCCCCAAAGCCCATGGGCACCTGGGTCTGCCCAGAACTGGGTGGGGTAAAAAGCTCTGCGGGCACAGCTACCTCGCAGCAGTTGAGGAAGCCACCAAGTATCCTGGCTTGGGTCTTTCCCCATCCCTCGAATGGGACGGGTATTATTGTCATTGATATGCCCTGGGGTTGGGTTGGATTTGAGCAGGTTAGATTAGATAGATAATTAACATTGGGAAGCAGCACAAGGCATTATTGCTGGTGCCGTTGTCACTGCTGTCGTAAACGGAGCTCCCTG
>NW_010556285.1:0-31178 GCF_000687285.1 Phaethon lepturus | reverse complement strand
GCACTATACCAGCTACTAGGAAGAGAATTAATTCTATCCCAGCCAACACCAGGACAGATACATAGCAATTTTATAGCCCAGTAGCCAAATCACCAATATGCTATCTCTCTGCCACTAGCAATGCAAACTTACTCCAACCACATCAGAAAGCACATTTAGTGTAACAGGAGGCCATTGCAGCTGTCAGAGCTGCTGTCTTGCCTGGCAAGCTCTTGGAACAGAGATTAGCAGTGAAAGGACTTACTTTCGTCTTACCTTTTTTTGAACATTTATTTGCCCTATCATTTATCACCTGTAAACACACTGTGGTGCTAAACAACACGGGAGCATGTACTGCTTTACTGTAATGAACTGTAATGAAACTCAAATGTTATTAACACCTGCTAGCATCTCTGGACCACGGATCGCCAAGCAGTTTCCTTTATAATCCTCTGCTTTTACATGTTTATAACTGCTATGATAAAATAGTCATCTTATGGGTTTAAATTTCCCACACACAGATTTACCTAAAGTACTTTTGTCATTGTTAAGGCTCAGCAAAAACCTTTAGCAGTTCCTGAATTGTGTGAGGAACGTAACACCCTTTTCCTTTTTTGGCTGCAAGTGGATTTTCCTTTTTTTTAAAAAAGAAAAAAAATACCACAAAACAATGTAGCATTTGCACTTACAAAACAAAATACAAGCTAGTGTGATCTGGCTGCATATGCATTGTACGTCCCTCATTAATGGTCTCATTTTGAATGAGGATGAATACTCCCAGATTGCATGGGGAAAGCCAACCAGGCAGATGTGCTGTTAAGCAAGGAAGCAACAGCAACATGTTTAGAAACTCTGGACAGAGAGGTGGTGAGAAACTCTTAGCCTAGAACAGAGATATTTTAGAAAACATTTAGATAACGCAAGGTACACAAGATGTACCTAATGATTCCTAATTAAGATAGCGATACAGCGTGCCACATATACCTTCTACACTCTCAGCAAAAGTGGCTGGGACCTCCACTAGTCCCTGCTCAAATCAATTGCCAGCTGAAGACTCCCATGACATACTGCACCATACTGGAATGCATGCTGCTCAAATCGTTTCTCCAACCTTTACCTCCATGGTTCTGATGCTGGAGTGTCCTCTAATGCAGCAATGGATGGACAGAGGTTTTTTTCCTCCTTGTTTTTGTTATTTCATTAATGTACAAGTCAACTTTGCAATTGTGGTAACTTGAAGTGTTCTAATACCTAAAGAATACAAGTTAGGAACAACAAAACAATCCATATTTTAAGTGCTTTTATCTTCTAAAATATGACAAATGCTACAGCCAATGTTATATTTGCAGTTAGGTATAGTAAGACATTTTTCTGAATTTATCCATTGCTGGCATCAGCATTGCAGCTCCAGTAAAGATCTGTCTGCACAAGAAAATTGTGACCACTATCATACACAAACAGGTTAGATTTAGGCTTTAAGTTACTTAAATGTAGGTTTTTTTGAGCTTCCACTAGTGACAGTGAAAACACATACAAAACTCTTTTCCCTGATTTGTCCTCAAATTCAAGATATTTAAGAGTTCTATTACATTTTGGATTTTACATCTTAAAATTGTGAATGTAGCACTGTATAACATTCACTTGCAGAAATATTTGTGCCCTATACAGCAAAAGTATCCCCTGAAGGAAGTTTTCCTCTCCATCACTCCTAAAGAATATTTCTGTGTATTTTTGAAGGTTCCTAAACAAATTTCTGTAACAAGATCTAGACTACCGTCACAAATATTGCCACTGATCCCAACTTCTGCTCGACACGTTTGCTGGTAAGAGAACATATTTTAACAGCAGAACATACACTATGAAGCAAAAGCCAAGGAGTCCCATTGGCATGAGCCCTAAATTCACCAAGTGCTGAGAAGTCAAAGAATGCTGATTTCTCAGAAGAAAAATCCGCTATGTAATTAAACAGCTCTAAGCTAAAATCCAGCTACAATCCAGCTAATTTTTTGAAGTGTTTAAGACTTACTATGTTCAAGACACATGTTGCTCTCAAAAATTCAGAATGGGTTACTTCTTTTTTTTTCCCTCTTGATAGAGTGAGTCTCTTGCAAAGCCCCAAGCTACTGCATAGGGTCTTCTGCTTTTGTCTCTCCAAAAACAGAAGGCTCCTAATACATGAAACTCAACAGACTGATGGAATCTGCCTTATTTTGAATATCCTTATCTCAGAAGATGCTAGCTACTTCTCTGACAGATGTCTGAGTCTTTGCCTGCCTCTTTAGAGTCAGCCAATATATCTCATTGACCATGAAGTCCAGAGACCATAATAGAAGCTCTGCTGTAATCCCTATAAACTGCTGAGTGATGGAATGGGATATTTGACAGCTGGTCTGACGCTGGAGTCCTGTAATGTTGTGATAACTTGACAAAAAGGGTGGGACACTGAAGTTTTTCACAGCATACTATTGGTCAAAATCTTGACCCAACTCCTTGCCATCCTGTAGTCTTCCAATTTCCCTGCCCATCTCACTACCAGCTTAAGAAAATAACGATATGAAAATAGCAAAAGAATGCAATCCCACTGAATAATGTCTTTTTCATTCCTCAAACCATTTGCTACACTAATTAGGAAGTGAGCCAGTTAAAACCTCTCGACTAATCTCCAACTCTTGCCCAAAATTTAACAGTGAGATTGTCATTGCCAAGGAGTTCTGTAAAATGACCTGGCAATCAGAAAATTGGAATGTTCTGAAATCCAACATTTCTTTTAAATGCACATGCAATTAGCAACATCAAGGGGACAAAACCCTTTGAGGCAGGTGCTAACAACTGGGATAATCATGATGAAATGGAAATATAAGTGTAGGTAATCAAGTACAATAATTTATTTCAAGAAACACTTCCATATTCCCGACAGTGAATATTTTCCTTTTCTAAAATTATATTACACTGAATTTCTACTGGTCATTTTTCTGCTTTTAGTAGAAAACATCAAAAGGTAATTCCACTAGCAAGCTTCACTGATTATTTTTTGAGGGTTTCTTTAAATACTAATAGAAAAGTCAGCTATCTCATGAATATAGAAATAGAATTAGAAATTAACAAAGATTTTATTCCTCACAAATAAACCTCAGTCCCATTAGTGTTACAATCAATTTCATTAAATATTTCTATCTGTTGTAGACAAATGAAGAGAAATTACCATTATATGACAAAATTTGCTGACTGAAGAACCATTATCTCTTGTTATAGCAGCACTGTATTTGGTCAGTACAGTACAAGGGAAGACCGTGTATATTCACGTGATACTCTCTGAACATGCTCTGGATTAAGCCTTTCATCTTTAGGTTACAGTCACCCAAGGTTCATCTGTGACCTGGTTTTATATCATCCACAGAGTACACACTCTTCCACGTGCCAAAAAGGAACACCAAATTTTAGGTTTCTATTCCTCAGAACGATTAGAAATTTCACTCTACCTTCTCAAGTGTTTCAGGTATTGCGCTGATGTAGAGAAGGGAGAAACCTGCTACAAAATGCAGCTGCAATTCCACTCCATTATTGCTCTGCTCACTGGGGTTTATCACTGTGGTTTTCCCCTAGGTCTCACTATATTCTGAACTGCAGTCTAGTCCATACTGGGTCACAAATGAAAGTAAACCTGATGCAGCCTCAGCATGGTAAAATTATTCTTGATTCTGGCTGAAGCAACATAGACTTCCCAGGGATTTTTGCTGATGAAGAATGTGGTTTAAGCTAAAACTAATATACCAGGCACCTCTATGAGTACAGATTTCAATCACCGTTAAGCAAACAAAATACCAACCACCTTGTGCAAAGTTTACAACAACACGAGGAACAGTTAGAACAACACTAATTACAGCAGGATCTAATGCAGTTCTTTGTCAGTGAACAGCAAGTTCATACCTCAAAAAGCCCTGAAAAAAGATCCAAACTGTAGGACTATTTGCTTATGCTTACGTGAAACTTTTTAATACTCCGGAGGCGGGTGCTAAAGGGAGATGTTGCTATGCCCTCTCACACATTGTGATTCAGTTCATGTTCTAACTCACCCAGCCACAGGCTCCTTGGAAATAGCAAGTCTGGTTCTTGATTTTGACTAACTAAAAATGGAAGGATTGCTCATGTAAAAGCTTTTTGAGGCAATTAAATAAAGGGTCCACAGTAGGAGATATTGCATTACTTAAAAACTAACTTAAACCTGCAGTCAAACTCTGAACACGGGAAACAGCATGACAGTTCCTATTATTTTGCAAACAAGTAGAGCAGTATCGATTCTTTGTCCTCTGAGTGCTTGTACAGATTATGGCTACCCAGGCAGACATCAGTAACTCACCTGGTCCCAGTGTTTAACTGTTGTGTTATTCTATTTGGCTAACAAGATCTTTTTGTTCACTAATGAGCTTTAACAACTTAACATTGCCAATACGAAACACAACCTTACCCATAACAACATCCTCATCTGAATTTCTCTAAGCTCTATGTCTGTGATGCTGGCTTTTGAAAGCTTGGGGTTTTGGTACTGTAACAACATTCTTCATCCCTGCTGAATTTTGTGCCCCCTACATTAAATACAGATCGTTCAAAGCTTTATCTTCTCCTCAGTCAACCTCATACTGCAATCTTAGAAGATTTATATTCATAAGTAATTGGAAAACACAACTTGACAGCAATCTTCTTAGTACTGAAAAGTTTTAACCCTCGTCTCTACTTGCAATGAACAGCCTGATCCCGTGATCGAACGTATGTTTCCCAAAGGCATGCTGCACAAGTAATGGAACACTCCTCGGCAAAGCAAGACCATCATCTTGTGGGGAAATCCATCTTTTACCCTACTCTTTAGACAGCTATCTCCCATATCAACCCAGAATATTATTTAGGAATATGAACTGGTGTAACTATATAGCAACATGACGAAACATTTACTTGTGGCTGCTACAGTTCTGCTCCTCTGCCCTCTCAAGAACATCCACAATGTCCTACCAGTAATAAGGACAGGATTCTGGCATTACATTCCTATCTTCTGAAGACAGGCCAGATCATCTGGTGCTGTCTCATCAAAGATATGCTTGCCAGCATTTTACAGGCTGCTACCACCGGTTCTGTTCAGCTTGTTATGGCAAAGATAAGAATCACACACACACACGGTACTAACATTTTTGTATTATCAGGTCATACAGATCTGATCTCTGCATAGTTAGGTGAGGCTTGGTAGAATGTAAATGTCTGAAGGAATGTTTCCACAGGTATTCTGATCCTGGAGCAGAGGTGACAAAGGCATGACAATTCTGCAAAATCCTGGTCAAATAGGGTATCTTGCTGAAATTAGGTAGCTTTACTTCTTACTTCAAGGGAAGTAAGACTGGAAATCTGTCAATTTCTAAAAGATGAGTGAACCTCACCCATCAGCCAGGAGTTCAAACCCCGAATAAACCTACCTGAAATTAATTAAAATTTTAAAATTATGAGATGTCATCTTAGTTGAGATTGATAAACAAACACTAATGCTGTAAAATCTTTTCCCCATTAGTAAATGTGACACTTTACAGGAACTTGAATTATTAATTTTACATTTTTCAGCATTGCTATGGGTCACATATCTTCTTCAGATCTCCATTGTGATGCAAAGCACTGAGGACCTCATAAGCAAAATGGAACAAACTTTAGTCCATATGCACACCAATTTGAATACATTACGAATCTTAAAGCTGCTTTTTATTATCTTAAGAATTGTGTTCTTCTAGGATTATTGCTTTGCCATTTATGCTACTTCATTGTGTGGGATATTTTTCACCATATGAGTCACACATTTCATTATCACAGCCTTTCACTACAAACTTTCCATGTCACATAATAGTTCAGTATAAAAAGACAGCTTTCGCATCTATACTGTCCATTTAACTTCTATGTACAATTGTCATACCTAGGCACGTCAAACTCTGACACGTCATTGGAACTGCAATCTCTTCAGTGATAGAAAAGCTCCACCTGATTTTTCTTATGCTTTGTATTGATGTAAACTCTGACGTACAGACTGAGGCTGCAATCATTCTTTGCAATTTTTTCCACTTTATGATTCCTCATTTCACCACTGTGGGAAATCCAGAGGTGCACCACAGCTCTTTATTCCAAGCCCTGGAAGTGCTGTAATAGTCTGATTTCAATAGAGGGCCGACCAGCAATAAACTCAACTATTTAATTGTTGAATTAGAGCTTCAGCTTCATGATACCTTTCAGCTATGGACTGATTCTGCCCCTCTTCCCACTTCCTTTTTGCTCCTGCTCCCATTGTTTCATGCATTGTAACGTCACCAAAATAACTTTGCTGAGCAAACTCCATCGAGCTAATAAAGGCTCTCAATTCATGGCATGGTGCTTTCATTGACCCCTGCCAGAGGCCAACCACAAGCAGCATATCAGCTGGTGAGACCGGAAACCTCTGTAATAGACTTCATTCAACGCTTCACTTTGATGCATAGTACTAATCTCTGCTCTGAATCCACAAACTTCTCTCACTTCTTTGTTTTTCTATCAACACATAGGAAATGCCATGTAACTATACACAGGCCTAGGAAAGATGCCGTGGATAAAGCTATGTTTCAAATTTTCTACATGACAATCTATGTTAGGAACATTAAAGCCTCATTTGGGCATCTCTTCCTAAAACTATTTATCCCATTTCATCTCTAAATGACAACATGCAGCATTGCTAGGCAAGGATGTGGATGATAATGGACAAAATCGTGTTACCCTGCATATCCTTTACCTTTTAATCTAAATACAGATTAACGTTTGTTTAATGCTGAGAAAATTGTCAAAATGTGTAATCCACATGTCTTCAGTTTATACTCCCTGTTGGATCTATTCATATTGTTTGTAACAGTGTCAAGAGGTTTTTCCAGAAGAAAAAACTCAAGCCAAAGATCTTCAAAGCAATTCATTAATTGAAATCCACCATAGCAAGATTTTGTACTACCCTTATACCTTTTCCTATGCATTCACACAGCGAAATCAACCACTATGCACACAAGTAGTTTAGAAATACCAGATTTCATAATGGTTCTTCCATTATGTGCAGGTTGTTTACATAATGAATTACCACTCAATAAAAATTCCATCATTTAAAATTTCATAAAGGAGCAAATTAGTGAGCCACATCAGAAGCATGCACAGATCAAGCTAATTGTGTGTGCATGTTACAGAGAGATGATTTTAAACATTAAGTAAACTACCATTAAACTACTTGGAAAGTAAACAAATCTCAGTGTTCCTTTGTTCACAAACACACATGCCATCTAATCAGCTGCAAATATTGGCATTAGATACAGTCACACAAGAATTCCCAAGCCCAGGTTTAGTGGAGTAGTCACAAAGTCAATCACACACACTTTTGCCAGATTGAGGTATTAGACCGTCAGCTTCTCTTTGGGTACAGAATCATTACCAGGCTTGAGTACCTTACACAACCCTCACTAGAGCTTCTCAATATTAAAGTGATATTTAACAATGATTCAGAAATTCAGAAATTCTGTACCAGCAGCTGCACAGATTGGGGACAAGACCTAAATGGCATAACATGGAAAGCACTGGAAAATAAATGATGGCTGTGGTTTTTCTGCTGTGCTCTGCCTTATGAGTCTCTCACGATTCTGGCCACAGTAGCCTGGGCTGGCTGCCAGGGGTGCAGAAGGGGTGTGTGGAAGCTAGGTGTAACACCAAAGTTTATGGTGGTACATGCACATGAACTTGTCCATTTGTGTGTAAATCACTCCAGCTTTGTGCACACAGCAAAGAGCATGGACTGACAAAGACGTGAACATTTTCCCTTCCTTTTGCAATGTCGCCTATTCCAAGCGCAGTGCTGTTTGTTTGAAAGGTGGTCTCAGCACCCACGGGAACAGAGATTTGGGCCCTGATCATTTTCATACCAATCCCCAAAATATGCTGCTCAGCAGAGCTCCTGGTGCTCTTAAGGGGTTAAGCAGTTCAGCCCTATCTTCAGTTCAGTTCAGCCCTAGAACTTCAGCCCTAAAGGTGGTTTTCCAGACTGCAGAAGTATGATGCTCCTGCAAGATGCTCAAGTTGCACACTGTACATCTACGGTATTCAAACTGTCTTTTACTGATAACTGTTTCTTCTCGTAAATTCTTTGTCAAATAAAACCTGAACAATCAGGCACACAGATAACAGTCATCATCCCAGTACTTAAAAAACGCTTGACTGTTATCACCACTGAAAAACACCAGGGACTCTGGGGTTTGTTGGGAAGAATGGGTTGCATGAACAGCATAAAAAAGCTAATGGGATCTTCTCCAAACTTCCTTTCTAAAAGAAATTCAGAGGAAATCTAATTCTACAGTCAGTGACGAAGCTACCAACCACTGAAATTAAAGGATGAAAACAAAAGTGCGTCTTGGGTACAGATACAAGACAATATATACTTAACTATAAATCAGTAATTAAATTATGTTGACAGTTACCTATTATAGTACGTACTCCAAAGATATGACACCATTTTTCAAACAGGTCTTAAAATTAAGATCAGTAGGAACTGCCAAAAGGATCACAGAAAAGAGCGTTCTTATTTTAATCCCTCACACACCAAGCCCAGAAAAAGACCTGAAAAAAGCAAAAGAAACTTTCCCCTGACATTATACCATCCCACACTGCTCATCTTCATTCTGAAAGCTGCTTGATTTACAGAAGGAGCTCTGCAAACATGAATGTTACACATGTGGTTTTGCAGAGAAGCACAGCACAGTGATTAGTGCATTAACAAAATTCCTGCGCTCCTCCATGAATAATGTTGGACCTTATGTTCCAAGTATAGCACATACTTAATAGCATGGTATTGTCTTTGCTTCGCTTTAATGGGAAGCAGAACCTTAGTGAACAGATAGCGTGTCAGTTCTTGTAATGCTATATGCCATTCAGGTCAATGTCCTCTGGTTTGGTATTTCATATGAAAAATGCAAAGGCTTTTGCCTAAGACACATCGGTGGATTTTCTTACCTTTGGTTCCATTGAAATGAAGCTGTGGGTACCTCTACTTGAGAGGACTGACCTTTTAATTGTTTTACTGTGGTAGAAGTGGTAGTAATCCTTCAGTGTTCCAATCTGCAAGGGGAGAGAAGAAAAAAAGACAGGGAGATTTAATTTACAAAAAACAGTTTTCTGTTTTTCATTTCTAGAAGTCTATAAATTATGCAATTTCCTGCACATTGAGATGTTACTTAAACCCACCGATCATCTTTCAAAAGAAGGACATATGATATGAAATGGATGGAGTGTCCTTGAGGCAGTAACTACATAACCAAAGATTTTAATTGAGCTGCTTAGTCTGGCTGTATCTACCTTTTTAATGTTTAATTTATATGCAGTAGTTTAAGTAATTCTATATGAATCTATATCCAAACTGTCTTCAAATGGAAAGTATCAAAATCATCAAATGGCTATATGGTTATTAAAAAGCATTCCATCTAGTTTGCTTAAGGAAATACACTGTAAAAGGCACTAGATTTGGTTATTTATATAATTAAATTATAAAAAGGACATTCACAGAACCAGACTGTACAACAGGAATAGGCTTCTCCTTCTGCCAAATGTGAATAAGAAAATAGAAGACAGAAAGGTGGAAATGGTAACTTCAGGATAATGACTAGCTTGAAGTACAAAATCAATTCATGCAAAATTGGAAATTTCACAATGGTACAATAAAAATGCTTCTTATTCATCCCATCAGTACACAGCAGCAATGTAAATATTAAACTAAGACAGCCTTCACAATCTGATAAAGACATTTTCCTTTCTAAAGTCATTAATATCTAAACATTTATAACTTCAAAACTTTAGTTTCACGCACCTATAAACAAACATTCAACCTCCTTGTCTTTAAGGAGAATGCCTCTCCAATTCATTTGGAATTTGACCTTCCATTGCACTGCAAATACTGTAAGACACTCTTAATGATGAGCAAAAAAGGGACAATTGAGCTGACTGTCATTCCAATTTGAAACTCAAAGTGACCTCAGAAAACAGGCTAGGTTTTGCAAATATATCTGAATGAAATCACCAGAGAGGATGGAGCAACATTCAAAAACTCTAATCTCAAAAAACCCATTAGTCTGAATTTGTATCTATAAGAATATGCATGTAGGAAACTTCAGAGTTCAACAGTAAACATTCAAAGAGAACGGGAAAGAAGCCACTGAAAAACAAGAATATGCTGCTAGAATATTAGAAAACAAAAAACTTGAGGAAAATATCAGAATAGACTAAGAAGAAATATTGACAGAAAATTATTATTCTCAAGGAGCACCTGAATGTTTTATCTTAAAATTGAAAGATGCAAACAGCACAGGGGAATAACAGAGAACCATTTTTTGGGAAAAAAAAAATTCAACAACTGAAATGAATTCACCTAATGGGGAAAACTTCACCAGGGTCTAAGATATTAATCCCAGTCTGTGCAGTTGGTCCATCAATATCTTCATTTCAGGAAAAATGACTTATGTTTAGTTTAAGTCAAACACTGAAATATTCAGTTAAGTTATCATAAATTAGTTAGTTTATCATAAATTAAAGAGGAATTGGTTTGACTAAGCTAATTAAAGTATATTAGCACTGCGATAACAATTTTCGTGCTGCCTTTTGTTTGAAAGGCAACTCCAGCTGAAGTGGTGCAACTCTGTAGCATGGATAAGCCCAGCCTCACATCTACATATGCGTGCCTACAAATAAACTCTCCTTAAACACATATGGGGAAGTCTTCTTGTGGACACTTCGAAGAGCTGCAGACCCTTCTGAGACCACCCACACATGGTCCTCCGTGGGCTGAAATCTGTTGCCAGACCAGGTGCCAGAGCACATACTGGTTCTTTGTCTCTGGATCACAACAGTCCTTTGGAGACACAGTGTGTCAGAATAAAAAGCAGTTTCCATGCTTGATCTTAGCCCAAAGGGAAATTAACAACATTATTACACAGTCATGTTATTGCATCATTTTTGACTCCATTAACTAGAATTTACTCTGAGTTTAACAGAACAGTAGTACCACACTGAATGTCCCTTAGCATCAGGCTATTGTTGCACCCTTTTTGAATTATTATTATTTGTATCAACCATTGAAATTTGGTGTCAGGGTTGGCACCAGTGCAAGTGATGGCAAAGGGGTACAATCAGTGACTTCCTGGATGTTTCCTGGACTCAGCAATAGCCTCAAACAAGGCTGAAGAGCTAACTACTGGAAAGTGATGCTACTCTTGCTCTTTAAGTCCTCAGAAACCTATAAATTGCATATTCATCATACCAGTACCCCACAAATGTTACAGACCTTCCATGGACCTTGCTGTCTTCAGAGTGAATTCAAAACCTACCACTCTGTGTATGTGTCTACACAAGCACACACATTACTGAAAAGACACAGCTCAGGGAAGTAACTGTGTTTTACCACTGCACAGAACTGCATAAATACAAAGGTCATATTTTAGGGAAAATAAACATCTGTCCTGTTTCGAGCTACACAGATCTCAATATCACACAGTTCTTTGTGTCTTGTCTTGCACTAGGCTTGAGGATTTTTATTTATGTATTTACTAAAGATAAACTCTAGCTGACCTCTCCAAGGACATCCAAACCAGCAAATTTAGGAGATGACCCAACTGCACTCCTGGAAGTCCTACAGTTTCGCAGGACTAGCCACTCACAGAAGAGACTGGAGGGATCTGCATGCTCTACCTTCCAGCCAAAGCAGGACAGCATGAGGCTCTGTAATGCTTGACAGCTACACTCCCTTGGACACCTTGGGCTCAGGGGACAGAATTAAGCCCTTAGAATTAAATGTGGTTATTGTAACGCCATGTCTTCCAGGCACCATCAGCTTTCACATAATAACAATTATTAATAATAATAATTAATTAAAATGGTGAGAACTACAGCTTTAGTTCATAACTGTCAATGAAATAAAATGATCCTAAACCTTTTTAAATAGAATTTAATTCATATTCACTAACTGCCAGTGCCTCTCACAGTAAGGTAACACCAGTGTTATTAAAAATTTTATTGCCCTCTTTTCCCTTAATGAGAATTTACTTAGACCTTCCAAATCCTTGGACCACTTGGAGAACAGTTAAACCATGGAAATATAGCACAATAAAACTTATCATTATGGATGTTCTTGTTAAATTGGTTTTTATACTTTCAACTACCAGGTCTTAGAGGCACTCTCAGAGGAAAAGCATTGCAAAGATGAAAACACCAGACTGCAGAGCTAAGTACCTTACAGACTGATGGCAATTTTAACTGTTTTATCCTTGTGAAGTCTTTGTAATCTCCTTTTTGACCTGAAGGACTTGATTTCTTTAAAAAGAAATAGAGAAGCATTCCTGAGGAACTGTCTGGCCAAAAGCAAGGAGAATGGGTGGTGAGGGCAGGGCAGACTTACTCTCTTTAGAACTAATCTTCACCACTGGACATTTTAAACAGGTATATACATTCATTTTAATAGTTATTTTAGTGTTATTTCCTACAATATCACAGTGGAATCCCGGAAAACCAAAGCATCTGCATATTTACATCAATTTTATATTTATTAGGTCTTATTTTCTATTTAAACTTGAGAAAACGTGTTAATTTTAAAGATAATATGAACAACATACAAACTTTCTAGGCTTGTCCTTCGCAAATATTTCTTCCATATATGTTTTTATAATATCAAGATAATTTAGGAAACTGAACGAATTCATCCACATCTGTATGTACCTGTCCTCAGAAACTCTGTAAGGAAACATAAATGCTAAAGCTGCCTGTTAAATATACATTAAATATATATATGATCACCACATTGACATAGCCGACTAAGCTCTGAAACTGCAACTGAAACTTCCATGTGGCAGAACATAAGCAGGGAAGTTGTTCAAGCTAATGCAAAGGAACTCAAGAGATGCCTTCCTTTTCTTATCTAGTAAATAAACTTTTTTAAAGAGAAGAATCATCTAGACATCTAGCTGCAAACTACACGTCTCCCAGTGGGCTGAATGGAAAACAATATTCTGTTGAGATGGTGGATATAGTGTAAGAGTGTCTTTTCGCTAGTCTTTAATGACTTTGGTCCTAAATGGATTGGGAAAGGAAGGAAGGTCAGGTCCAAATTTGGTTCTCAACTCTATGAAGTGCTAGAAGAGGCAAAGAAGCACGGATCTGCTACCCCAGTGCACACCTGGAACATAAACCATTATAAATAGGTACAGCAATGTATTTTTTGAAATGTGGCTGAAGATCTGATTGTCTGCTTCTTTCAGAATTGCAACAAATTTCCAAAGTGCTAAAGGCCTTGACAGAAGGAAATACAAGAACAGAGAGATCAAGAAAGTTTATCATCTTTACTATCATAATCTCATTTTGAAAAAATCACTTCAACTGTATTTCAAACTTTAAAATGTTTAAAATGTTGTCACATTATACAAAATACATTGGAAATCATGTTTCAGACCAAAAATGAAAACATTTCAGTCTGAAAAGGTTGAAACAAAATGTGTTGGTATTATCGGAGCTTTCTTCTCTGCGTTAAATGCCAGTGAAGCCAACCTAGCATCACAAAGCATTGTGACAGAACCAAATGCTGACACAAGTGACAATACTGCTTATGCTCCTTTGATGCCCATCACTCTCACATGAAGGAGGTGAGCCCATAGCCCTTAATTCTGATCCTGGCTGGCCCCTCGTTATCTACAGGTGAAGACAGGTTCATGGATACTACAGAAAACTGCCACTCCCTTTCCTTCTTGTGTTCCTGCAGACTTAGCAAGTATTAAACATCTTAAAACCAGGGTTCCTATCTCAGCATTTCGGGACAAGAAAGCACTGCAAAGGCTGTTAGTTGTTCACTGACCTACTCAAATTTAAGCACCCATATCTGGAAAGGGCATGTGATCCAAGACCTCGAACCTGAACTTGACTTGTATTCCAAGCAGCAAAACTGTGTAGAGGAGGTTTTTTGGGGTTTTTTTGAGGGGTAAGGTTCCCCATAAGATACTGCAGCAGTGACCACACTTTCCTAACTGCCATCTCTTTTGCCCAAAACCCCACTGTTGGGTCAGCACCGACAGATCTCTGTGATGCTGAGGATGGAGGAGCAACCACCATCAAGACAGCTGCAGAGCTGCTCCCCCATCTGATGTGCAGAGAGAGATGGGGGCTGTTTCTCTCCCAAATATACCCTTCAATCAAAAGCTTACCCCCCCCCGCCGAATGGGGAATTTCACCTACTATGTGTCATTCACAAGATATACTAGCAAGGTTTGCCCACGTACAGCATACTGCAGTGAGGTGAAAGTTTAAACCACTTTCAGTTTTGACCAGTTTGGGGCTCTCACAAACATCAGTTTATGAAATATTTAGCAGAGAGCAGCACAGGCCCTCCAGGCCTTACTCAGCCTAAAACCTAAAATTCCAACTCTTAAGAAGAGGCTTCTATCCAAATATTTAAGCTCTCTGCTAGTTTCCTGTTGGGCTGATAACCCGCACTACCCTGCATGAGTTAAAATAGCTTTTTGGATTACTACAGGCAGATAACATTAAAAAAAAAGCTGAAACCACTGTCACTGCTGAATGCTATGGTCTTGCCTCGAGCTGCAGTAGCAAGATAATACTGCTCTGATGACTAGTCTAAAGGATGGAAATACTGATGCTTATTCTCTGTATTACAGAGGCTCTGAATCTGTACATGACAAGAATATCTACTGGGTGGGGGGGAGAAGTGCCCTTTAACTGTGCCCAGACTTGGCCAACTGAAAGAAGTCAAAGCAGCAGCAGCAGCAGCACCAAGGTGATGTGGGTATGAACACAGATTGTCACCTCAGATGCAACCCAGACTACTCCGAAAGCCTGAATTCCAGCTATGCTCAAATACCCAAGTAACCCAGTTCTCAGCTCTATTTTAAGCCCAATTAGCTAACAGAAATTTGACAGATGTTGTGAAAACACCCCTGTATGAGCTCAAGGTAGGAACAGCCTAACTTGGCAGTTCGTATCTTTGCTTCTCTTACGTTCCTTTCTCTTCAGGTTTGTTTCAAAGGGAATTGATATGTCTGCAGAGTGTTGCTGTTCCTGAATAGTGACACTCTGAACAAGCTAGGCTTGGCCTTAAATGCACTCCTCGTTCCTGAAACATTTTTTTGAGTGTCCTAAATGGGAAAAAAACTATACTATAATCAAGAGTTCTTGCTCAGTTTGTTAAATCTTTGGGCTGGAGGAGAGGACAGTTCAGATGGATCAAGGAGATTCCCTTCTGAACCATCTGCATATGAAAAATACACAAAACCTCGAAACAGGCACATAAATTAAACCACATGGCTATTACAGCAGAAACATCACAATTGCCATGGAAATATATCAGGTTGTATCTCTTCACATGGTAGCAACATGCTAACACTTTAAGACTTTACCTTTGACATTCTGTCTCCTGTTTAAAAGGGGAGAAAAAGGTCTCACCTTACTGAAATAACATACACCGCTCCAGACTTCTTTTGTATTTGTCCTTTGTGTTTCAGCTATTTGAATGAAAAAATTTTGTCTGGGCACTTATGTTGAGCTAAGACAGTACAGTTTGGCTTTTTACACAGTTTTTGTCAAAAATTAATAACAGAGACGTTAAAACAAAGTAGCTTTGCATTATGTTCTTCCAGATAATGTCACTGATGTTGCTTACGTGCTGCTGCATTTTGCTTTAAAGCATCACATTAACTCTTTCACTGGCAAAATAAATATAAGCCCTCTAGACTTTTAACTTTTCATATGCCTTTTTTAGCATGACAATATAGTAACAATATCCTGAAGTCAATTATAATTCTTCATAGCATCCTAATTTGGTATCAAAGCTGAGATTTTTTCAAAGTCACTTTCTAAAGTTTGATGTGAATTTCAATTTTTATGTATCTGCTAGGAAGCTTTAAAATTCTCAGAAAATACTACTGTAGCTAAACTAAGTAAAAATGCAGATTAAAAAGAACACAAAAAGAAAATTTCAATTTGCAGTAGGAATTCTTTACGTGAGTTGGTATATTTAATTATGGATTCTCTCTATAAAAATATTTTTTCTAACAGGTTTTTTTCCCCAAGGTTTGCCACCACATTCCAGAATGTAATCTATACATATTTAGAGTTTCAATTCTAAACTATCATTAAAATTTAATTCAAATTAAAATCTCAATTTAAACATAGAATTCTAAATTCCTAGTTAGATTTATTCAAAAATATTTTTAGAATTCCAAAATTCTACTTCTCTAAATAAAGAAATGCTCTATTCTAATATATTATAAAATATACTTAGCAATATAAAACAGATTACGTTTCCTCTGAGACTGATAATGGGCTTATAAATTTTACAAAGTTCAGGTAAATTGGAAAAAGCTTCCTAGATCATACCTTCTGTATATACGTTACTTTGTACAGCTGTATTTTAAAACAAATAATGCCAAATAAAATTCTGCTTTTTGAGATTCCAGGACTTTAGTGCTCTATTGATAACCTAATTTAACACGTGGATTTACTTGGAAAAAAAGGGAAAAAACCTAACAACCAAACAGCAACATAAAATGTTTTGCTTCATCAAAAAAAAACCCAGGTTTTGTCATGTAACACAACTAAGTTTCAGTACAACTACCTTTGCAAGAATGAGAAAGCATTAAGTCATAAAAGAGATCACAGGTCTCTGGAGGTAATATGAATTTATAAAATACGTTCCGATATTAGAAAGCTATAAATTAGAACTGTACCATAGCTTTATTCTAATACATGCTATATCACACTAAGATTTATTAACTTAATCTACCCTGCTATACATGATGAACAATCCTTCCAAAGAGGATTGTGACATCTTTTTTGGATTATACATTCACATAAATCCCACGGAATTAAGATCTTTCTGCCTTATTAATTGAATTGTGAAAGGAGAGAGATGTTAGCTGATTTTCTTTGAAACAAAAATGCAGCTCTGAGAACAAGAACATGCATCAATCTTTACAGAAGGACAAGATCTGGCAGCCCTCCTTGAATCTGAACTGCGCTGTGCATTGGTACCCTCTGAACATTTGCTATGTGGTACCACCTCCCTAGAGACGAGAGCATAAAAATATGCCCTCAGTGAAGTTAAGAATGAATAAAATGTGAGAAGTGGAAGATATCTGGACACGACGTTGAGTGTTCAAATAATAAAGTGAAAGAAATCTGACTGTAGCACTTGAAGTCTTTCTTTCAAAGTCAGTAAGTAAGAGTTTCATCCACCTCCTCTCTAGGACTTATAGACAGGTTGTGACTATTAGAACAATGTTGAAAAAAGTACCTAAAAATTAATGAACAGAGAGTCCTTAATTATTGGGGTGGGGGGAACATTCTTGCATGAAGCGCAGGCTTGGTGTTCCAACAGATCTATCAGCCTGAAAGAGATGGTGGGAGATGGTGAAGGAAGCCATTTCCACATCTGTCACGTGAAATGTTGCAATTCAAGTACAACGATGGACCTTAATAACTGCAACCTCAGTGTCACTGTGAGCTTTGCCTAAGGATGCACTGCGGCAATTGGCAAGTTCATGTCCCTATCAAATAAAGCAACGCAAGGTTGCTCAGCAACCTGTGACCGTGGGTTTGCAGTTCCACACCATCATTACACGTTTCATGAAAATTCTCAAAAGGAAATCAATTACTGCCTTCATTCCTGTTCATCTTTTCTATTGGTTCTTTTCACTACAGAAAGCAGTGCAATGTAAACTGGCAGTTCATGCCCCTTTTTATGAAGCCACCACCTTATTTCTGCAAGTAAAAATGAGTGCAACAAAGTGTATTTATTTTCTGCTCTATGAACAAACTTAACCTCTGCAACATTTCAAATGACTTCAACACAGTCATCATGCATTGCAAGTTCAAGCCATAACAAATGTTGTTTTTATCTGCAAAGAAGCTGTTAGGCAATATGGTAATATTTGCTTCAGTAAACAGACCTCGTAATAAAGCCATCGAATAGGAAACAAATACCTTTAACATTTTGAGGGTCCACTAAATTGCCGTTGCTTTCTGAGATCTTTTTTTCCCTTTCCTAACTCACTACTCTGTAATCTAAAATATCTAAATGATATACTGCATCACCTGAAATGAGATTTGTCACTATTTTATTGACTACCAATCCTATTTCACGTTGTATCACTGAACAAATGTAAAATGATGAGAGAATGAGGATGGATACTCATGCAGTATCATGAATGTTTATTTAAGTAGCAAATAGAACTGCCACATTCCCTACATTATTAGCTACTCCAGACTCTAATTACTCTTTGTAATCTGTACTCTCTTGTATGTCATTATAATAAAGCGTAAGAATGAGGCTTGACAAAGTTCTGATACTGTTATTTCAATCATGCCAGCAGTATAAAAGGTAGTCAAGAAATAGGTTTTCTTTTTTAACAAACTACATCAAGAGAAGTTTCACAGCAAAGAATGTTCATATTCATTTCCTTTTAAATCTTGAGCCTGAAATATTTAATAACCATCGTCCCTGTCCTAAAACTTGTAAACATCTGCCCAGTCTCAGTGGGATCAAGTCCCTTCTCATTTACAAAACCATAAATCAGAAATAACTCTGTTGAAGCTAATGGAATTAAAAAGGCATAAATCAAGGGCAATCAAATCTAATGGGGTTACTTGTACAAGTAAAAGGTTTAAGAACTGGGCACCAAGTTAGATATACTGTTACATCTCTATCCAGTTATTTAAACATCAATATAAAACTCTTAAGCACATTAATAGCAGGAGAGTTTATAACATTCAAAATGACTAATGCAGTGACCTACAGTAGTCATACTGTTTCCAGTGAACATTTATATTGCCAGCAATAAACCTTTTCGCACTGCACTTTGTCTTACAAATCTGAATTCAGCTCTTATTGGTCATAGTAAATAGAATGTTTTAATTTAACTGACTTTCTCATGAGACTTGATTTAAGCAATTTCCTCCTCTATCACCAATATAATTTACTGAAGAGTAATAAAGAATTGACTCATGGGAATATGTAGGACGGCATTTGGGTACTAAATCCAATGCTCTTTAACGGTGAACCTACATCATACGTCCACAGCTTTGTACTGTATCAAAGTCTGATGACTTTCCACTCTGTACAACATGCTTAACTGAATACAGAGAAGCATGCAACTTGTCCAGAGCTATGTATGATGTTGATACATTCACCTATCTTATTTGGTTAATGCTAGAGCTGTACAGTAGTTTATACTTTTTTGTGTAAAAGCAAGGTTTGCCAGTGTCCACTATTTAAATCCACAGCCACATGTAATGTCATTGATTTTGATACAACTTCAGCAACAACTATTCATATGAGTAAGTTTCTGGAGAAGATTTTACAGCTTCCTAAGTTCAATAATAAGAAAACAAAAAAATTCTCTCTTTGACAGGATCTAAAGATACACATAAAGAAAAAGCAAGTAAGTAAGCAAACAAGACCAAAAAGTAATCACCAAAATGAGTGCATTATGTAGCACTCAAATATCGTAAGAAAGAAAACATCAATATTATCATAACTAATGTTTATGCGGATTTAAAAAAAATATTACAGCACACCAAGGGACTGTTAATTCTAGTATAGTCACATAATATTCCACTTAAAGTAGCTATTTGTAATAACAACAACAACAATAATGTGAAGTATTAATTCAGATATACACAGGTCTCTCCTGCTGTACCAGCTTCCATAGTGCCAGAAGAGTGATGAAGGTTCAATTCAGCTTTCACCGGAAGCAGTGTGATCTTCCACTGTTGGGAGCTGCAATAACCACTTAATGAAGAAACAGGTTTTTTTTAATCGAAACCTTAGTGAGGCCTACATTTTAGACTAATTTAAGCATCTTAACGTCTAGGCTCGTATACCAGCTTCTAAATTACTTCAGATTACCAAGAAAAGTTAAGGAGAACTGATATCAAATTCATGATGAAATATGTAAATTTACTAAAACTAATAAAAAACAGGTCACTGCTTTCATACACTATCCATTTCACACATTTAAAGAATATTCCTTGGTAGCCTTCTTGTTTGGAGACCAGAATCTTACAACTCGAGGGCTAATTTCAGCAGTGTACCTGAAAGTAGATTTTCTTGGAGGAAGGAGAAATGTTTCTACTGGATATTTGTTTAATACGTTGCTATTAAATATGTAATACCAAGATGCTGAAATAGGGAAAAGCCAGTCAGCTAGAATGGCAGCAATGAATTGAACAAAACCATGTATTTTTCTTTCTAAATGGATCTGCATTTCCATTTTGAAACATTTGTTTTCATGTCAAGATCAAAAACCAACACAGATTCCAGCCACCACTAGAATCACTCACTGTGCAGTTAAGCATGACAGATTAGTATTTGCAGTTGCCAGGCAAGAAATGGAAATTACTCAAATTTTGCAAGATGGGAATGGTATTTATCTACAAGAAAGCTTCCCAAAGAGCAGTCTGTTGCAACGGTAGAACCATTTATTGATAAGATGTGTGATGCCAACACAGCACAGAGCTCGTCTAGGTCATGGGAGGGTTAACTCTTTTAGAAACCAAAGCTCAGCCACCCTGTTTGTTTCCAGCCATCAGTTTTCCCTGGCAATGGTTTTGTCACTTGGCCATGATCATCATCCACTGGCCTAAGAATTACTGGGAGGAGTCCATTCAGTATGAGAGAGAGTTAAACTTCTCTGAGCCAAAACAAAGGTATCACTTGATCAGTGAGAAAGGAGTAATGCCAGTAATGCAGAGATGCACATCTGTCAGGAGTACCAAGGAAATCCCAAACACTGTCACACATGTCCTCTCTGGAAATGACCTTGTACTTCAAATAGGTGTGAATAAAATTGTAACGGTGTTGTGCTTTCGACCCAAGGAAGGGGAATGATTTCATGCTTAAAATGGAGCAAAAGGGAGTTTGTCAAGAGGAAAACCGAAAACAGTATAATCTTTTATACTGTTATGCTAGTTAGGGCTGGAGCTCTTCTGTGGTGGTGATGGGACACATCTGGTCTGTCAGACTTTCTGATACAATTGAGGTACCTGCAAATGCATTTCTAATATTCATACTAAACAGTTATTGAAGCCTTTACAAATGGCAACTGAATACCTTCCTGAGCTAAATTTCACAGACTCTCTTTGAGGTCCAGTGAGAGAAGTGCTGTTCTTTAAAAGCAGAAAAAGCTAATCTGAGCTGTAAGACTACTGTTCACACATCTGCATTGGCTCCACTCCACCCCCAACTGGTAAAACTACTGCTCCTCATGCAGGACCAGGCTTGGTTGCCCAAGAGGAAACAGAGCTTATTCTGTAGTCCATCCCTGCAGGGAAGTAGTGCTGCTCATTTCCAAGAGGAGCAGGGGAACTTGCTCAGCTTAAAGCCCTGCCATTGCTGTTCATTCATGGTTGGCCCACTGGAGCCCAGCATACTCACAAAGCACTGAATGTTTTTTGAAGTTTAGCATTTCATTCATTTGCTTCAGTTAAGCTCAGATGGGTTACTCGAGATAGGATACTTGAAGTACAAAAATCCTGCAGTCCAGAGTATGGAAGGAATATGGATGAAACAGTTGAATAAAACCACTCAGTACATTAAAGTAACTCAAAGCAATAGGAGCAGTGGCATGAAGTCTCTCAATTCAAAAGCAGTTTTCACATTTCAGGATACCTGGGTGACAAATGTGATGTCAATTTTTAAAAGGAAATCTGAAGCACTATGGACTTGCAAGTCACTAGTAGGCAAACAAGTAGAAACTAAGAAATAAGAGAATTAATGGACACTTGGATAAAAAAAATATTGCTTTGGAAATAGAGAAAGGAAAATTCTGCCTTACTAATGTATTAGTGTTCTTTGAAGAGGTCAAGTAGATAGATATATTCTGGTTGGACTTCCAAAGGGCTTTTGACAATGTCCTTCACCAATAGCTTATAAGAATTGAAGAAGTCATGGCATAAGGTCTTTGCATAAGCAAGCAATCAGTTAAAAGACTGAAAACAAAGCTTAGGAGTAATTAGTTATTTGTTTATTAAAAAGCAGTTAGCTTCTCACAATGGGCAGAGGTCCCTGCTGGAGTTCCGCTGGGGTCTGTGGTAGAACCTCTTCTGCGACCTACATTATCTCATAAAAAAAAAAATGCATGGAAAAGGGAGTGAGCCATGAGGTGTAGAGGTCAGCTATTATTAACAATCACAGAGGTAATGGCTGTGGCTGACTGCATGAGCTGCAGAAGGACCTTGCAAAACTGAGTGACAACAATGAAATGGCAAATGAAATCCAATGCAGGCAAACACAGCTGCTGAACTGATGCACAAACCTAACCTCACACTAAAATGAACTGTTTTGAGCTGCCCAGTACCACTGAGAATTGATGATCTCAAGGTTACAGCAGACTAATCCATGGAAACTCAGCTTGGTAGAAGTCCCAACAGCAAACGACATACTAATCACGATCAACAGGAAGTACGGAGAATAAAGCAGAGAGCATAGCACTGTAAGAATAATGCAAGGTTTTGCCACACTTGAAGTACTCTGTGCAGTTCTAGTCCCCTTCCGGAAAAGTTTCCAAGTGGGGCAAGAAGGATGGACAAAGATATGGTACACCCTCAGTATGAGGAACAGTTAAGTAACCTAAGACTCTTCAGTCTAGATATGACACAGTTTAGGGGAAAATATTAGAAATCTAAAAGATCATGTATGGCATAAGAAGAGTGGACAGAGATAGATTTTCACCATCTCTTTCAGCAGCCATCAAACAAAGCCAGTTAAGTAACAAGCAAAAGAGAGGTGGTTCTTCATGCAGTGAAGTAACAGGCTTTTAAAATGCTTTCCAGAGAATATTGTGGATGCTGAAAGTTTATTTTTATTTGAAAGACTGGATAAGTGTCTGCACAAAAAAAAAATTTAAAAAAAAATTTGAGAATTTCTAGGTATGCAGAAACCACATCCAGCTCAGGCAGTCTCCTGAGCTGAAAACAGCTGAAGGGAGTGTGAGTGAGAAGCATCAGATGCTTGTTTTGTTCACTCTCTCCCACAGGCAGTAATTTAACACCACTGCCACAGGCAAGCAGGCTAGATATATCTTCTAACTGACCCAGAATGGCTTTGCAACCTGACAGGTCTATTCCAATAAAGGCTGTTCACGTGAACAAAAATGTTATAGGAACTACTTCTCTATGCCCTAGACGTCATTACTACCAGCTTTAGAGGTGTGACAGAGTGCATTTTCTTTCCTTCTTGTCTTTAAGACATCAGGTTACTGTGTTAATATGTTACAAAGAAAAGTTCAAGAAAAGCCAAAAATGTTCTTTAGGTTTATCCAGAAGGGAGGCTACCTGCTACTGTTGATTAAGCTAAGTATTTTAAAAAGGAGAACATTACCCAATTCCAGGAGTGAATTTCAGCCACACTACACTAGTCAGTAACACTTTCACCGCCTACTAAGCACTCTGGCACAAAACCTGGTGGGTTTATTACAGTTTAGACAAGAATGAGTAAAAGAATGTAGCAAAGGTTTTAATTGTGACTTATGTCTATAACTTCAGTTTGGTCCTGGAAAACAAACATAAATGAGGCCTATTCCCTGTTGGCATAGAAACATCTCCAAAAATTTAAAAAAAAAGGAGAAAAACCATAACTTGACCAAAAATGGCCCCTTGTTGATGGCTATCCCCCATTTAGAAGCACGCTGCCTCCATGGGAGTAGATTCCTTCTATATGGAAGAGTCTGTGCTGAGAATTTTTTTCTTTCCTAATTTGTTTAGAACTATATAGCCCATGATCATGCCTGGCTAATGTGCCTTTTATAATCTCATGTCCATCATACACCATCATGTAATCCACAAGAATTTCCACAACAATCTATTCTGGCAGGAATTCGTGTGTAGCTTTGACAGTCTTCTGGACTTGCCAACGTTTTATTCCAAAGAGTTTTTCATTCTGCAAATATCAGTCAAATGGGGTCCAGCATGCTGCCAAATAATCACTTACTGTCTTAAGGTATACGTCTCTGGCAAGCAGGATTCTGTTTGACCATATTTTTTCCTGTGTTTGGCAGGTGACAATGAGCACCACAGTTCCTCACTAGGGACCACATGATTTATTCAGATCCATGGCTGGTATCTGTATCTCCCCACTTTGTGATTTTACAATTCACCATTTGGAGAGGAAGATATACTAGTCAATCACAGAACCACACAACACAGCTGCAAAACATGCAAATACGATACTGGAAATATCTTGCCTGACAATGTCGAGAATTATTTATGACATTGTACAAAGCAGAGGGGAGGTTGTGTACAAGCTGGCCATCTCTTCTGGTCAAGGCAAACAGATGTCAAAAAAAAAACAGAGCAACTGGAATGACCGTAGGAGTGAGAAGCCCATTTTCTAATACCAGAAGTATGACACATTACTGATTTACCTCAATATGTTTTACAGATTTCTTCTGCTTCTTTCATTTTAATCTAGCCTGGACCACTTCTTTACATATTTTGTTTGAGAGGAGCAGTGCCCACAAACATTGCCATTTGTAAGTTGGTCTTGCAACTAATTGTTATTCTTAAAAGTATAATTTAGTTTGTGTTTGCCTAAGGGCTTTAAATAAAAAATCACCACATAATTTGCATCTTTACTATGCTGTTAACTGGGATTTGCATCTTCCCTCATTTTGTAGCAACATACGAAGACTATTAGATTGCCTCTATAAACAGAACCCATTTGGCATGACCTTTTCTTCATCCAACTCCTAATGAAAGCTCACATTTAGTAGTAGTAAGCTCTGCTCTCTCTCCCGCCTCCCTCTCATTTTTAACTACACAGACAAGAGAATACTCCTAAGTATGAAGTAATTAGCCATGCCATACCCTTTGTATTTTCCAATATGTGCTGGTTTTCTGTTTTGTGGCATGTGAGCATTTGCAAGGATGTTGTTTCAGTGCTCACATTTTCCAAATATCTTTCTATCTGGTAGTTATTCTCTACCAGTCCCTAAATGTACTTTTTGCTGCCATGAATAAGAGAAAATTCAATTTTCCTTGATGTATCTGTGTAATCCCACTACATCTCTGCATGTGCTTAGAGTACACCTAGCTTTGATTCTCTTAGTACCACAGTCCTGTTGCTTGCATCTTTAACACTCAGGACTTCATTAAACTTATCCCAGCTACTAAATTTTAGTAGAAGTAGACTGTTTCAATGCTGTGACCATACAGGCTCTTAAGGGGCATGTCTCTTCTGTTAACTGTCTATATTATTATTTAGGCATAGCTGAACTTCTCTGCACACAGAGGTCTACCGTCCTCCTTTTTGAGTTATCCATGTAAGGTGGTGAAGATTACAGCAGCAAACTCCTTCTGTTGCTGAAGGCAACCAACTTACTTTAGGCTCTTTACCTTAAAATCAGCTCCCGTCTCTCTTAACTGGATGCTTTTTTCTCCCGAGTCTTCCAATTTCAACTACTTAGTTTTGCAAAATTTCCTCTTGCCTCCCATCAGGAATAGATTTGGAAAATGAAAAACAGCCATTCCTCCCATTCTTTCTGATCAATTGATCTTGTTACACAACATCTTCTATGTGCCATCACTGGGACCTCAGGTTTGAAATGAACTAATATTTATTAACTCTTTGTGTGATTTGCTGGCTTTAAATCTATAAATTCCCAATAATAAAAAAAAACCAAAACTTTTTGGCAAATCACATCAGCATTTACATTAGCTAAAAAACCACATCTATATATCTAACACTGACTCCTGTGCCACACCTCAATCTTAGCACACTTAAGTGTCTTTTGGTATTCCTTGCAGGAAGAAAATGGGAGGGAAAGGGTAGTCTGTCACTTGCCAAGGGTGGGGAGTAGGCCACTAGACTCTGGAAGAGATCAGAAAAGAAAAATTACTGGAAGAATACAATTAGGAGAGAAAAGATGTGATCTGTAAAAGTGCCATCCTCAGCCCCTGCCTGAAATGAAGAAAAAAAAAAAGGAACAGAAGGATCTGAAGTTTACTGCTAGACTAATTAATGCAGCATTTCTCTCCCTTGTTGGATTCACGATAAGATACTGTTACCTTCTAATCACCTTTGGGATATCAGCTGTTTCTCATGCTTCCTGCACCTTCAAGGAAAGACCCTGCCTTAATGAGAAACTCCTGACACCTTATGACAGCAACCTGAAACTGATGAGGCACCATGTTCTAGAAGAGCACAAACCTATAAAACCTCCCTTATTTTGAAGTCCACACATTTCAAATTAAAATAAACTCATGTGCCCGGAGTCAGTTACTGGACCTCCTCCTCTTTCATCTATAGAAATGAAGAAGTGAGGGGAAGTAGCTTAAGCCAAGAGCCCAAAAGCCTTCAGCATCAGAGCCCAGAGTAGCATTCCCAGCTTCTTGGATGCTTCACAAGTCATCCCTCTATAAGCTGGTGTTCCTTTCTCCAGTCTATCGAGAATATTTTAGCATCAAACTACAAATTCACATCCAGCAAGAAGCTGTGTTTACAAGAAATGAGGAAATTCATGGGAATCAATATGACATAACAGTACAGCTTAGTTTTTATGGCTGTATCAAAAGAAAGCTTCCTTCTTTCACTGTGTAGTAAGGAATCTCCACTCTATCAACACAGTCAAAATATTTATGCCAATTGTACAATATCCTACACAGACTACATGTTTAACCCTCAGCAGCTGCCAACAGTGAAAGAAACTTTCCCAAAAGTCAGTGACAGATACTTGCTCTAAGAGAAAGATCTGTTTAGTGTAGCCATTGCACGATAGAAGGGTAAAATATGTCAGCAAGGAGCTGCTGGGGCATGTGGTGTACCCCAAATCGTTCCATCCAGCACATTACTTAGAACAACTCCTTGGCTGCCTTGCATTGTACTACCTTATCACAGTCCCAGAGGGCTTGCTAGTCCAGACCACTTTCCTAAAAGACCCATGCAAAAAGAATACAGATTACTTGTTCACATGAGACAAAGATTTGCTCACTAGAGAAAAAAATAATTTAACTTCACGGGTAGGGCAGAAATGCCTGCAATGCATAGCAGAAGGAAAAAAAAAGGCAACTCTATGCATTTAAGCCTTGATATTACATGTTTGTGCTATTTGAAAGCCCAGTTAAACACAAGAGATCTTAGGCCAATTCTTCTGTAGCTTATACTGATGCTTCACTGTGTTTGCTCCATCGTCTTTAATGCAGCTGTTGTTATGTCACAGAAATGACATTATCAGTAACCAAGTACTCACACCTGAAGTTACGGGACAGGCCTTTAATGAAGGCCTGTTAGTTTGAGTGTCAGTTCAAGTGCGCCCTACTGTCTAAATCTCCAAACTGGTGGCACTAACTGCCGCAACTAAAATCACTGACTTTCCAAAGGATAACCTGCCCACTTGTGTCAGTCAGTAAGGGAATCTAGCACTTCTGTTTTTGTGACACGTAATCTTCGTTCAGTCCTGTGGGGAAAAGAGTTTTCCAACAGAAACTGAGTAACGGTTGATACAACTATAGGTCTAAGTTGCTGCTCTATGCTTTTCCAAGCCATAATGAAGAAAATTAATGAAGTCTCACTAGATTCACTGTGAAAATTCAGGTATCATTGAAGAACAAGCTTCTATGTCTACTGTCAACTTCACACTGGTAATGATAAGGAAATACAGGAGAGATGAGTATTATGTTGGAGCAATTTGTAGGAAACAAGAACCAGAACATGTAGCCTGGAAAAACAGAGTAAAGGAGGATTCTTTCTCTGTTGTGCTTCATCCCCTGAAAATTAATGGAAAACTCCTCTTTTGAATAAGCAGAGAAGCTAAAGCTTCAAGTTTCTTTAATGAGAGATGGAGACCACAGAAGTACTTTGAGAGCAACAGGCGTTTACCAGAAGCTATGAGTTGCAGGCTCACCAGCAGGTCCAGCAATGAAAATGGACTTACGAGGTATTTCGAGACTCAGTTGGCCTCCAAATCACACAAGCACCAAAAAAGAGAAAGGTAAATTCTGCCTGTTACCAGGAATGCACTAAATAACATCTGGGAGAAGGGATGTTGTCTGGTGTTTACGATTTACAGCCTTCCTTGGTCTACCATCTTGTCTCTTCTGATCAACTTAATGTACCTTTCAATGCCATTTTTCCACAAACACAACCCAAATATTGCCTCGTCTTAACTGTTTTACTCCTAACCTACCCTGCTCTTTCTCTCTTCCATAGCACCTTGCACCTCCACTCACGCCAAATTAACAGGGTGGGCTGGTAAGCATAACATCTTCAGATCTCCTCCATTTTCCACTATTCCTTTCAGCTCTAATCATACAGTTAACTGCTGTCAGAATACTTCTCGTTTCCAACTTTGCAACCGCATCTACTTGACTTCATTTTTTATACACATATTCACTACCTCTTACTTCGAGTACTTTAATTCATTATTTTTCTGGGTCATTTGTACTGAGTCAGTTCTTTGGGCCAGCCATAGTGTGATTTGGATTTAGCTTTTTGCACTTTCTTCTTAAAGGTGAGCTCACAAATTTAATTTAACCAAAAATATTATGCTTAATGCATTACAGTAGGTTTTTAAAGCCTATTTCAGATGATTTTTGGATGTGTGTTTTTATGAGATTTGTAATTACCTTTTTCAAGCAGAAGTAAACAGCTTAGCTTTTATGATACTTTCAGATTTAATTATAGTATTTCAGCTTACCTAGAAGGAGTATTATCTGCAAAAGCAAAGTTTAATTGCCTAGCCATAGCTGCTACAGTATACAGACATTAACCATGTGAAGTCCTGCCTCTAACAGAGAATTCTGATTACTGGTTATCTCTTTCAGTGTTTTCACAGTGTATTCAGCTAAGAGAATGTCTTTCAACATCTCACACCAAATACAGATTTTTAAAGTGCTTGCAGTTGTCTCCCAGTAATAAACAGTAGATTCTTGCCTCATTCTCATATTCTTTTGCACTTCCTGTTCTGTGTCAAATATCTTCCTCCTTTTCCAAATTTATGCAAAAAGCCCATGGCAAATCTAACTCATCAGTCCAGACTGTTCCTGACTTCCTTTCTCTAAAAGTTAATACCTTACTCCCTTTACCCATTTTTATCACGTGATACATTCTACATAGAGTGATGGATAAGCTTCACAGAAAACTATTCACTTTTTTTTTCGTTTTTAAGAAATACAGTCATAGAACTATTTTACATAGGCTTTGAACCATATATTTACATGTTAAACTATGTACGGTCAGACCACAGCCATTTGGATTATTTTATGCACTCGGAATTCTCAATTTATAAATTCTATCTAGCAACCAGGTCAGTCTGATCAATAAGCAGTAGCTGTGAATAAAAGAACAGACATTAGACTGACCACCAACATACTAATGAATGTGCTGTCACAGAGACACCGTTTGGAGATGTTTTTGCAAGAAATTATCAGAAACAACACTGGTCATTGCAAAAAGATACCTATAAACTCTGTATAAGACTTTGTGCAAATGCACAACGCTTCTTAGGGCATGTAACTGTAATGGTTGAGTGCTGAGCTCTACATTGGCATGGCACAGTGACATCTAACATCGAGTTACTCCTGTACAAAATACATATAAGAAGCTCTATGGAATTTCTTCACATATGCCCACCACCTGCTTCTTGTTCTTACAAGGCTGGTTATAGCCAGAAGTTGAGGAATCACCCATCAGTCTCATTCATATTATGACTAAAGTTTTCTTTCTCATGCATCCATCATTTAACATTCTTACGTTCCTCTTCTACTCCCTATGTGCTGCACTAAGTAACAGTATTGACTCCCTACACCTTCTTTTCATCTGCACACTGAGTAATGTATTTTCCAGTTGTTCATTATTTATACTGTTTATTCGCTCTCATTCCCATCTGTATACCTGATCACTACTATATCTATTATTAATATCTCATAGGTGTATACATGGCTTTCACTGACATGTAAGAAGCAACAGTGGCTTACTACATTCTTTCCTTAATTCAACATGAGGTTTGGATGTGCAAGGTATAAAAATGCGGGCTCAGAGTTAGCCAGCTGGCCTGACAAAAGACAAAAGGGGAAGAAGTGCATCCCCCAACCAACTAACTGTTGCTTATTTCAGCAGTATAAAGGCCCGGATAGGAACATAGAGAAACACTATGAGCAAAAGATGCATGTAAGACAAAAAAGACAGACATCAATGCAAAAAGCTTTGCGTGTGGATTCCTAAATGGCAGTTTCTAGGTCAGGATTCAATTTTGACATGAAGGTTTCGTACCGAATTTTTGTGTCTCCAAGTGGGAATAACATTGCTTACCTGCCCAAGTGCTCCAAGAGGGAAGTTGGTACTCAGTTTTTCTAAGTAAATGCATTTTTACACGTCATGGTTTGTGCAACCTCAGTGCCACTTTCCAGCTTTTCTTATGTAAATTATTTATCTTAATAGATTGCACAGCTGTCTTATTCAGGCTTGCAATCACTGGGAACGGTTGAAATGGGCACTTCCAAACTTCTGAGTCAATGATGCAGTATGTGGGAACTCATTCTACAACACAAGTAAAAATTGGGTCCTACTTTGATCTGGTTAATGTAAAAGGCCCGTTGTGTAAACGCAGCTTCATTTTTGTGAACCTCATGTAGAAGATGAAGCTTTCTGTACCTATAAATGCACATTTCTAAACTTTCAATTCATGTCGTATAAACTACTATCTAGAAAGACTGTGCTTGGATGTTTGCACCCAAGCATGCCATGGAAGTTTATTTTTTAGGTCCTCACCTTGTTAAAGCCTACACATATGCAACTCATATTTTGAGGATAAATGTCAGCAAAGCCTACGATCCTGGGCACAAACTCTGGCAGAAAAAGTCATTTTAAACAGCAACTGTGCCTAGCTGTAGCAGCGGGAGATTTTTCAGCGTGATGGGATCCAGTGAGGACCAGGTGTTTCCTCACTTGCAGTTCCTGGACCTGGCTGGATCCAACAGTTTCCTCACAGGGCGATTTCTGGATCTAGCCAGTCCAGGTGTTTTCTAACGAAACATCTGCGGGCTCCGCAGAGCCCAGGTGCTGCCCAAGCGGCCGGGGAAGCTCTGCCCACAGCGCCGGCATCCGAGAGCCGACCTCTTCCCTCCCCTCATTTCACAACAGA
>NW_010556284.1:2433-4344 GCF_000687285.1 Phaethon lepturus | reverse complement strand
GCAATATACAGAGAGGTGAAATAAATAGCTTATATATATATAATATATATAATATAGCTGGTTTTAAAATATTCCCTTATCATTGGTGTACTAGGTCATCTTGTAGTCACTTGAATGTATTTAGCAGCATTCTCCAGAACTGAGCATAATGCAGGATCACGGAGCCGTGACACCTTATGTCGTCAGAAAGGTTACAGAAGATCGATGCGTCGAGAACTCCACGGAAACTCAACCACTGCGGCACACACCATCTTGTCTTGGGCCGGCGTGCAGCAGACAATAAATAGATTACTGCAAAACCGGCACTTTTCGGGGCAGGGTCTCCGTAACTTTGGGACAGAACTTTGGTTTTCTTTGGTTTTATTTATTTATTTTTAATAATTACTTTTGTGGTTTGTTTTTTTTTTTTTTCCTCTGGGGATATGCTTGAAAAGTTGTCCTTTCCAAAAAAGCGAAATAAGCACCTGTGTGTCATCAACAACAAGAAGTCAATTTAAATAGAGCAGTTCATTTTGTTTTTCAAGTCACAATAAATCCCTAACAGCTTTTCCCCAGCGTTTGCCATCTAGTCTTTTATTAATTTTTTTTATTTTTTTTTTTTTTAAACACAATGTACAAAAATAGAGCTTCTTCCTTATTTTTAATGTAAAAATATTCCTCTGGTGCAGTTTTTTTTTTTTTTTTGTGGTTTATTATTGTGACACTGGTTTTGTCGATTTTTAACTGGGGTTGGTGGGTCGTATTCTCTTAGTCCTCTTGGTGACTGTTGTGTACTTGAAAGGTTTCTGTATCTCCACTTGCCCCTTTGGGTACCTCTTCATAAAATGTACATCTTGCTGGTTTTCCCGGGTCTTGGGCCCTTTCCGTGGCCTCCCTTTTTTGGTGAATCCAACATACCAGCCTGAATATTTTGCTGACATCAGTGCCGTGTAGTTGTTTTCTAGGACTTTTTCGATGAAGACACACTCCTTGCTGGTGCCATCAGGCTGAAAAAGGAAAAAAAAAAAGGAAAGGTTCATTATCCAAAGGCAAGCTCAGTGACCAGAACTCTATTTGGCATAAATAAAATCATCAAATCTGGACCTTGTTTTTGGTTCAAACGTTGTTAAAAGGAGCCGTAACAAACGTCAGCTGAAATAGAAATGAATTTAAAAAAAAGCACGAAAGCATGAGGTCATAATTTCATTTTTTTTAAACACTCCTATCCAAGGAGAGATTTTTCAAAGACAACAGCAAAGTTTACCCAGTCCACCTCCTTCAACTGCTTTAGACATTTTGCTTTGCCTTTTCCGTTAGGAAAGGAGGATGAATTGAACCCGTGCTAGGGAAACATCACAATCACAAATACTAAAAAAACCAGCATCTCATAGGGGCCAAACAACAGCGTTGCCACTTCGACCGCTCAATGGCGGTACGTTTTCCGAAATACCTTGCAGGCTTGCATCCGTAACTACCCAAATCCCACTGACATCACGACAAGCCTTAGCCTAAGCCTTCCCAGTGCTTTGGAAACTCTCCCCCGTGGCATCCCAGGCGCGACACCAAAACGACGCGTGGAGCTCCGGGATGAGCCGGAGGGGTGCCGCGGGCGTCGAGGTCCCCGACCCCACTCCGGTCCCTGAATCCAGTTATTTCGCTACTGAATCCAGTATATTTCGTTATAATCGTGGTTATTTTGGAGCCACGTCGCACACCCCAGGCTTGGCTCCAACTCGCATCCCTGAGCGGCATCAGCAGCGGAACGGGCCACTGCCGTGCCGGAGCGGCTCCCTGGATGGGCCGGCATCCCGATGCGACCGCAGCTGGAGGACTATGGGGCAGCAGTGTCCTCAGCCACCGGGCCCACCGCCAGAGCGGGCGACACAAGGGCCCAATGTCACACCCCGGCTCTGTCAGGGTTGGTTTTCCTTT
>NW_010556284.1:0-2402 GCF_000687285.1 Phaethon lepturus | reverse complement strand
GACCTTTGGAAGAGTGGTTCGTGTCCGGCAGCGGAGGGGACGCGGTCCTTCCCCTTTCCCCACCTTTCAATCTCAGCCTAGAAGCAGCCGCCCAAGGGAGCTGCAGCATCACACAACGGCATCTTTAAGAGGTTCGGCACAGAGGAAATTCTTCGCGCCTGTAATCTTCTGCCGAGAAAATATGTTTTGTCCTTTAACTGCCGAGTCACTGGCGCTGCGCCTGGCACGCCACTCGCCGCCGCGCGCACCGGCACTTCGTTCCATGCATCAGAAGGTGTAAGGAAGTAGATACCGGCTCACTTCAGCCCTGGATGTCGTCTCCGCTCTGGGCGTTTTGTGGATTCTGGACAGGGATGAGCATCATACCCGACATAATCTAAATGCTCAGCAAAGCCAGAGGAAGGATTGCCACCGCGGTATTAGCCCGATCCAACTCCCTGCTGAAGTCAAACACCTCCTAAACAGTTCTTGCGTAATCACCGCAGAGTTCGGTGCCGTTTGTGGGAAGGGGCGGGGGACAGGAGGGAAGGCCCCCAGGCCAAGCTGGCTGAGGCTTCCCCACACCTCTGATCCCCCAATAACCATGTAGGAGCTACAAACGGAGCTGCGAGATGGGAACCATCAGGCACAACAAGCCAAGCTGGAGTCACGCAGGCAACGTCGGGGAGAAGCTTCGGCACTGCCAGCCTCCAGGACCAGCCATCCCTCCCTGGCCTAAGACCTTCAGCAGAGCGTCAGTTCAATCGGTGCAACAATACATGAAGTTTACCCTAAAATCATTAATGCACCAACCTGCTTGAAGGGTTTTGTTCCCAAGGGTCGGTCCCCTTGCGAGGGCTGGGAGATCATGGAAGCTTCTGCATCAAACGTGCTCATCCAGCGTCCATGCTCCCTATACGTGGCCTCTATACAGGGCGACCCAGCTCTGCCGCAGGGCCGGCAGTCTCCATACTGGGCTAGGCACAAAGGTCCTGATTTTGTCATCTATAGTTGGAAGTTCACGAACACTTTAATGAATGGCAGAACTGGGCAAAGCTCAGTGGTTCCAGTTCCTGGGGGGGTCGTCGTTCTCCAAGCCCTGGGTTTGATCAAAGCCACATGAGCGGGAAAGGGGGAAATCAGTCGACACCATGGGGTTCCACCAGGTTTCAATGGGAAGCCATAAAACCAGCCCCAGGTTTCTCAGGGCTCAGCCCAATACAAACCCTTCCCCAGTGAATGGAGAATTTTTAAACAATACCACGGCTGAGTTTCAAATACACCCAAACCCAGGTGCTGAGGAACCGACCGGATCCGTACCGCAGGGGGAGCAGGTAATTGGAAGGGCCGTTTCCCCCACGCTCGAGGAAAGGTCCTGGATTTGAGCCCTGACCTTGTTGCTAGGAGAATTAAGGCATTTTCATGCAATTTGGGAGGTTTCCGCTTGTATTGCAATGTCAGTTTCTCATGGAAAATGAAGACTGGAATGAAAAGAAAACGTGTGTGTAGGAGGGGGAAATTATTCTATTAATAACAAAAAAGTATTTACTTATACCTTCAAATTTGCCAACAGAGCCTAAGACGGAGACAGGAGGTGGAGGAATAACAAGGTGCAACTTCAGGCCAACCTCAGGGCTAATTTGAAGTAAACAAGGTGCATGAGATAAAATAACTTCGTTCTGGAAGAGGAAGAGCTAAATGATTTGATAACGTGAAATTACAGCAACATTTACAAGCACCTCGAGATAAATCAGGATAAGGAGCTCACTTCCCCAAACAGAGCATTCCTGTACGTGCTAAGACACGTCAGAGACAGACAAATGATTTTCTAATACTTACAAGATGATTTTACGGCATCTGTTACAATCCCCAATAGAATAAATCACTCACACATGTTACCTACACCACGGAGAGCTGGACCCATGGTAATCTGTTAGGGGAAAAAGCCATTTATAAGGGTTTTCAATAATTTTTACGTGTCACCTTGTTTTCACCAGGTGCCCATCGCTTAAGGCCTAATCACGTCCCTATTTAAATGACAGCGTAACACTCACTGGGTCTGTCACCCATCCCCTCACTCCTCCACAGAGAGGAGGACGGGAGAGAAAAGGGAGACGGCTTTGGCTGAGCATCGCTCCCCGCTCCGGCCGCCCTGTCCCAGGAGCTCCCAGTGCCAACGCTTGGTGCCGATACGGGGCTGCACCCTCTGCTGCCGGCGTCATTTGCGTGTAAAAAAAGCCGCATTTCAGACATGCTCAGCTGTCAGGATGCACCTTGCAGAGCGCTCACCCTTCCAAACTTGGAGGTTCAAGTTTTGAACGGATTCTTTAAAATAAAGAAGAGTCCTGGAAAGCCTTGGAGCTGTGGAAGAACTGCCCGGCCCGATGCCACGGCACTGCCAGGTGACGAGGGAGGACCAGCAC
>NW_010556283.1:4683-5047 GCF_000687285.1 Phaethon lepturus | reverse complement strand
AGGCGAGGAGAGCGGCACCGCCTCACTTCGCACCACACCCAGCCGGTCCGTTAACGGCTTTTTGGGGAGGGGGGCATTAACCTGAGGGCTCGTCCTTCACGGCACCGACAGGTAGGCGATGCCGCCATATGCTGGGGCCGAGGGTCCGGCATTGGGGCGTGTGGGGAGGCGGCTGGGCGGGCTTTCCCGGCCCCCCTGTCAGCAGCGACCGGCGGCAAAAGGCTGGTGAGGCACGGCCGCCTCGCAGCCATGGGCCCGGCTTACAAAGGGCAGGCGTTCACCAGGTAGGAAGTGTTGTCGGAGTTCGGGTCTTCTTTTTCTACGAGAAGCCGTGATTTCTAGCAGAGAAGCTACAAGCTGTAGC
>NW_010556283.1:0-4213 GCF_000687285.1 Phaethon lepturus | reverse complement strand
CGTAGCTACATCTACATCGCCTCATCTCTTGCAAAACTATGGCTGCAGAAAGCAGTGGCACAGAGGTACGACCTGGATGAGCCACGGGAAAGTTTTGCTGCCTCGATTCTGACGTTTCCCGGTATGTCAGTGTTTGGCTCCTGGCATTTTATTTTTGCTTCTACCTGAATGTGCATACAAAGATAAGACTGCCTTTTGTGTTTGCATCTTCATCAGACAATTGAACAGCTGGAGGTGAATTAGACAGTTTTCCCATTATAAAAAAAAAAAAAAAACAAAAAACAAACAACAAACCAACAATGGGTATTTACTTTCTTATTTGGGTATCCCTGAATTGTACAAACTTGTCCTCTAAGCAAAATAGTGCACTGCGTGTGCTTTTTGTGCTGAATGTATAAACACATGGAAAACGCGTGCTGCAGAAAAAGGCACGAGCTTCAGGGGAAGCACCCAAGGTGTGTGTGTAACTCTGACCGCACAGACTTTCCCAATCCCTTCTCCTCTCAGGTGGTCAGCAGTCTTTCACTCTACTCTCTACATCCCTGCTGCAACAGTGGTGGTTTACATTCATGATAACCAAACCACAGGTTTCAGGAATTAAATTTTTCAGGGAGAGTATTGTAGGACCAAGAACAAAGGGGGTTACCACATATTTCTTGCACTTTTTGTTGGGTGAGAAGCATCTGGTTTTTAGAAATGCATCAAGAACACAGTGATATGCTGTGTACACTTGTATTCTTAATAACCTGAAATGCTCTTTCTTAAAGCCTGGTCACCCAAGGTAGTGTCAGAAAATGACTTACAGGAACAAGGTTTTGGTATCTAGTGGCTTCTTGCAGCAGCTTAATTCAAAATGCGGGTCAAACAGAACCTGAGAAGCAAGTAGGTAATCCAGTCACCTTAGCAGCAACCATGCCCTGTTCTCCATGAGATACCCTGTGCTGCAGTATGCCATGGGAAAGGCTGACCCTGTGACACTTCACTGTAAAACAGGGAAATCGGCAGAGAGAAAGTGCAGGTTCAGATAAATCACTATTTTTTAATCTTTTTTTTCAGTACCTCACAAGAACGTTTTCAGTGTTGGTTGAAAAGATCTGGTTGGTTGTCCAGGGAAAAGGACCAATTAACAATGACATGAAAGAGCAGACAGGACGCCTTAATTTGGAGATCCTGTCAAAAATAGCTTTGAGAGAAGAGTCTGTGAAGCACAAAGGAGACATCGATAAAACATACAATTTAGATTTCAGTTCTGTTTTGTGTGGCAGGCACTCTTTGATCTCTATCCCTATAGCTACCCCTATAGCAGTAAACTAAACAGTAGTAGGGTTCAGGCTTAAACCGCGGCACGTGGTCATCCTCCATGCTGTTTCCGTGGTGGTGGTGGTGTCCTCAGTGTGGTTCTGTCCTAGCAAACTAGCAGTCCCTGAAGCAATTCCCAGCACAGGTCATGGGTCGGTGTGGGCCAGGGGCCATTCCCAGCAGATCGTCTTCATGCAGCTGACCTATTTCGGTGATAAGAGTTTAGTTTTGCATATGCAAGCCATGTTGTGCCAGCTGGTTCCTGTGCCAAAGGACAGTTCCTGACCTGCTTTATTTGGTAGTAGAAACATGAGGTTTTTGACTGTTGCAATCCCTACTGTGTTCCGTGTCAAACTAGAACTTTGAGCACTGGCTGGTTTCAAGCAATGAGAAGTCAGACAAGAAGATCTGAGCATTTTTTAATCGAGCACGATTTCTGCAGAAATCTTTGCTCAAAAGAAGTTATGGTTGCATTGGCTAGTAGTGTCAAAATTTGTGGAAGATATGTATCTCATTATGAATAGCCTTTCTTTTGTTTCCTCACAAATGTTACATCTTTTGCATTAAGTAAAATATATTAAAGAATATAATATTTGCTTTGATAAAAATGCTATATTCCGTGGAAAATACTCTTTTGTTCCAGCTATGCCAAGAAGCTGTGATGAATTTCAGCAGGGAAGCAGTTAAGTTTCAAGCAAATGTCAAGAACAGATGGCACTTAGGAGTTCTGAAGAAATTAATAAAGAAAGCAAGTAAGCCACTAGAGCAAATGTGTGCTTTCACATTACAACAGCTGAAGGTAAAAGTGGGTTGGAATGGGGTTGAGATATCTTGAGATAGCCATCCTAGATAGGACGAGTAGCATGGGATTCCTAAGAATTGTAAACCAACAAAGTATTACAGCTCTGGCAAAAATTGTATCACTGAGCACCTCCTTCAAGTGCATGTACATTGTATTTCTGGTGCTCTGTCAGTGTGAAAGTGCTATAAATGATGGTTTTGCTGATTTTTTTTTTTTTAACTTTTCAGCTGAAACAAAAGCTGGGATGAGAAAGCCCAGAAGGATCTAACAAATGCTGAGGTGCTGGACATGCTCATCTATTGCACAGACATTGCAGACTATGAATGGACAAACTCAGCAAGGTGTTTGAGACTTGCTGGCATACCTGTACTTTGGGAGCCAGGTTGGGAAGGCAGGTGACAGTGTTTTCAGTGAAAGGGCTTTAGTTCAGGAGTTAACTTTTCCCAGTCTACTGCCCAGTGCCTGTTGCCAAATTTATTCAGAAAAACACTGTAAAATACAGGTTTACGTTAAATTGTAAGGAGCAAGAAGACGTGAACAAAGGTATCTAAATAGGGAATCGGTCTTGTGTGGTCTGGTGTGATTCTACATTCACGTATTTCAAGCAAAAGCAGAAATAACTATGGCACTATGGGAGGAAGTTCTCTTTGTATGAACTGTACCCATTTCTGCCAGTGATGAAGTCTGGAGGGGCCACAAAATGACAACAGGTTCGCTTTCAGGAAGAGACTACATGAATTGTGTCTATCAAATATCTGAGACCTTTCTTTATTGAGCAACTGGTCTGAGCCACTTCTTGTACAGAATCAGAAACTCTCTGTAAAATCATAGTAATCTACACAGAAAAAAATATGCAGAAAATTAAGCCTCAAATCTGTAATTTGGAGAAATTCTCCAGGGTATGGTAGGAAGATTTTTTGAAACATGATGAGAATAAAATAGTAATGATTGTCCACAAGGAAGAGGAAATTCAAAATTTTAATTTATTTTTAAATAGACTGACAATAATTCTCTTTTTAATAATTGTGGTAATAATTAGTGAATGATGTAAAACAATTTTGATTAAAACAAAGTCAGTCTGAAAAAAAAATACGAGCAACTGAGAAACGTGTAATAAAGCACTGGGCTGAATGGTGTATTAGAGGCAAATACAACAGAAATGTCATAAAGGGGGAAAAGGAAGAGCCCAGACTTTAGAGAATCCCATTGGTAAGCTGCACAATTCCATGTTTTTTGCAAGATGTAAGCAAACTATGTTACCAGAAAACCTAGCCTGTCTTCTTATTACACCATGAACATTAACAAACATGACTCATAGGCTCAGGGGACACTCTGCAATCATACTCTGCTTTCTGATGGTGTAAAGTATCTCCAGAAATTCCTCCTCTTCTGGTATGAAATATTTAACTTAATACAAATCCTAAAAACTCACTAAAAATAACAACAGTCTGTATAAATAATAGAAAGACTCTTGATGTCAGGTTTATTCTATGGCTGAAAACTCAAGCTGAACGTGGTAGAAATAGTGTGGCCAGCAGGAGTAGGGAAGTGATTGTACCCCTGTACTCGGCACTGGTGAGGCCGCACCTCGAATCCCGTGTTCAGTTTTGGGCCCCTCACTACAAAAAGGACGTTGAGGTGCTGGAGCGTGTCCAGAGAAGGGCAACGAAGCTGGTGAGGGGTCTGGAGCACAAGTACTATGAGGAGCGGCTGAGGGAACTGGGGTTGTTCAGTCTGGAGAAGAGGAGGCTGAGGGGAGACCTTATCGCTCTCTACAACTACCTGAAAGGGGGTTGTGGTGAGGTGGGCATCGATCTCTTCCTCCAAGTAACAAGCAAAAGGACTGGAGGAAATGGCCTCAGGTTGTGCCAGGAGAGGCTTAGACTGGATATTAGGAAAGATTTCTTCACTGAAAGGGTTGTGGCATTGGAAGAGGCTGCCCAGGGAAGTGGTTGAGTCACCATTCCTGGAGGTATTTAAAAGCGGTGTAGATGTGGTGCTTAGGGACGTGGTTTAGTGGTGGACTTGGCCATGTTAGGTTAATGATTGGACTTGAGGATCTTAAAGATCTTTTCCAACCTAGATTATTCTATTCTATTCTATTCTATTCTA
>NW_010556282.1:0-1618 GCF_000687285.1 Phaethon lepturus | reverse complement strand
TAAGCAAAGGCCCCTGGATACATGGCCAGGGAGAGCGAAGCCACAACACTGTCCGCAGCCCCCGCATCTACTGCGGATCACGCATGGGAGAGTAAGAGAGGGATTTGGGGAAGACATGCAACAGTAGTTTAAGGGCTGGAGAAAAGGAACGGCACAAACACACACAGCTCAATCTGTTCAGTTTATCAGAGATGGGGAGATGGCTCACTGCAAGGTCCATGTACCCGAGAAAATGGGTGGGCCTGGCACCTCTGAAATCGCACAGGGAAAGGCAGTGGGAACTAGCTTGCTCCAGAGGGAAACAGCCCATCTCTGCAGCACAGCAGGGGATCAGCTGGGAACACTCACCAGGGTTTGCTTTTCATCACCAGTGTCTCCTGTCCCCAGGGAAAAGGGCAGCTTTTCATCACCAGTGTCTCCTGTCCACTCTGGACAGCCTTCCCGAGAGAAAGTGCTTGACTGGAGTGGGATAAGGCTCAACCCAGGGGCGAACTTGGGACACCTCAGCTCAGACACACTGAGCCCTTTCGCTTTAGCACTGGGAACACAGTCAGATGTCTGTGCCGGTACCTCAGCCCCCTGCCTGGCCCTGGCTCAGCTGCACACCAGGGCTGAGCTACCTGTGCAGGTGGGGACAGAGATGTCCAGGTCCCCTCCCTGTCCCCCACACCCACCAAGGCTGGAATGAGGCAGGACCCAGCAGCCAAACGGAGGAGGGAGCCATGAGTGCCCATGGCCATGGAAAGCAACAGCAGGAACAAGGGAGGTGGGAGGAAAACGGGTCCTGCGCTGCCCTGCCAAGCTCCATCCTCCTCGCAAGCTCAGGCAGCCAAACCCCAGCTCAGATCCCAGGCCTGCCCCACCATCCTGCTGAGCTCTTGGATGCAACCCACTGCATGAGCACAAAGCCCCATCTGGCCCCCTCCTGCCCCTGCCTCCTCTCTGGCAGGCACACACGTCGGCTCCTGCTGCCTGATCCCGCTCCCCCCCTCCCCCAAATCCTACATGCAAGTGGCCCCACAAGAACACAAACAACGGGTGGGAGAAGGAGCATTTTGTGGCTCCCGCAGGGCCTGGGGAAACAGCGAGGCAAGGAGAACAAGCGAGGCAAGGAGAGATCGTGGCCTGGCCGAGACACGGAAGCATCCATTATTAAAGAGCCATATCCACGCCTGACATTATTAAATGCCTCCCTCTGCTCCAAGGTGCTGCCGCACGCTCCAAGCCAGAGATCAATAGCAGGAACCCAGCTAGCCGAGAGGCCACGGCTCCACAGGGGCAGGAGGGAGCACAGAGGAGAGGGACCCCTCTGCATGCCTGCCACAGGCCCTCGCAGGACACCTCTTTTGCAGAGGAGCCGGGTCTTGAGGTCTCCCTGCTGAGTGGGGAATGGTGGGAGGGCTGAAGAGGGACCCCAGGGTCCTGCTGGGATGGAGATGCCCAGCTGTGCTGCACGTGGGAGCATGGTCCCGTGCAGGGGACACAGCACAGCACCACCCGGAACCCCAGTGACCATGGTGGGAGGTGGTGGGGGTCCTGACCAGCCCAAAGCTGCTCTTTGAGGGGGTGAAGCCACTAGAAGCATGGTTTAAGGGCAGTCCTTGCACAGCGGCTTCTG
>NW_010556281.1:0-868 GCF_000687285.1 Phaethon lepturus | reverse complement strand
TTAAGCTTATCAGGGACTGCTATTTGTCAAGGACAGACTTGCTAAAACAAAGAAAGTGATAATAGGAACTGCAAGGTTAGTCTTATCACAGAACTGGCTAGAGCTTGTTAAAAACTTGAAATCAACAAGTAAGAAGAGAGCATGTATAAAGGACTAAAGTTCATCTAAAGGACAGAAGAGGAAGATAAGACCCCGAAGAAGTAAACGACCACCAGAGACAGATCTGAGCCTGCGCATTGATAACATAAACTGCTGACGCAAGCCTTTCGAACTACTCCGCCTCACTTATGCATATGTATGTTTTATGTTATGTCATCATATGAATATGAATGCTTTTGTGTAATAAATATTTGCCTGCTTGCCGAAACGGTGTGCAAGTTAGGAGGAGCGATCCCCCTTGCATCCGGTGCCGTAATAAACATACCTGCTTTATAACTCTTTTGAGTTGTGAAGTTTGTTTCCGCACGTCAGCCTTCTAAAACTTCAAACTAAGTGTTAGAGGGTTTTCTTGCCGACTTTTTTGGTATCAGTACCAGCAGTCTGGTTCTGGTATCTTATAGCAAGATTTCTCATTGTCTTTTGATTTAGAAAAATCAGTATAATATATTTTAATTTCGGTGGATTTTCCGTAGGTAGTTTTATTGATTGCATGACACCCAATTTTTATTTCTTCTCCTGGTGTGGCTTGAAGTGATAATATTTGATACCTGTGATTGTTGTCATGAGAGATTTCAATGTTCTGATTGTATAGTGTCTCCCATCTCCAGTCAGTTTTTAGATATGCCTCATCTCCATGCATGACTAAAGTAGCAAGGTTCATGTTTGCCTTATCTTTTGGTCAGATTTTGGCACTTCCAGTATAATTTAG
>NW_010556280.1:0-237 GCF_000687285.1 Phaethon lepturus | reverse complement strand
CAGCCCCCGGGGGTGTCCGGGCAGCTGGCTTAGCCCCAGGGCTGTGCCCGGTGCCAGCCCGGAGAGCCAGGCTGCCGCCTTCCTGCCAGCTCACCAGTGCCGCCTGACGGGGCCAGGACACCTCCAGCCTGGGGGGCTGAGACCAGAGGTGCAGAGAGGGGACACCAGCAGGAGGAACCGGATGGCATCTGTGGCAGGGGGCCAAAGCCGGGCCTTCCCCCCCTCGGGGTGGCAGGC
>NW_010556279.1:1971-2271 GCF_000687285.1 Phaethon lepturus | reverse complement strand
ACTTCATCGGCAGCGCGGAGCAGCCCGGGTACCCCGCCGGGCGCAGGCTCTTGCTTTCCTCCTGTGAGGAAACACACACGGTCTGTCCAACACGCAGCACGTGGTTTTGTATGACCTGTGACATGGTTTGCTTTTCTGGTTTGACGGCTTAGAGTCCAAGGGAAACCTCCTCCTCCTCCTCCTCGCCGCCCTTTCTCCACCAGGGACCTCAGACTCCTTCTTCAATCCAGCGTCTCCAACGGAAGAAGAATCTAAGGAATGCAGAGAGAGGAGCGGTTACACAGGCATGCCCCGGGCGGG
>NW_010556279.1:962-1895 GCF_000687285.1 Phaethon lepturus | reverse complement strand
AAAAACGGGGATTTGGAGTGCAAAGCTGGAATTCAGCTCAGAAGAAAACAAGTCATCCTGTATTGCTTTTCCACCCCCCCGCCTCTGCTCCCGGTGCCACAGTGCGTCTGGGCAAGTGCAAGGAGGATTAATTTGCAACAGCTTTTCAGGATTTGCGTCCTGCTTTATTTGCATAGCGCTTATTGGTTAAGAATAACACGAAGTGTCACTAACGACTTTTGCGTGGGACCCTGACCCTCGGGAGCCAGAGCACAGCGGGAGGCAGCGAGCCTGGAGCCACGCGGGGGGGACGCGCAGTGGGCCGGGGAGCGGGAGCTGCGTGCCGGAGCGATGTTCTGCGAGTGGGCGTACGCTTAATCTGAGGGTTTATTTTGCTGGTACCATGTGAGCCGAGCCTGGGAGCCTCTGTACGTGGCGCCGCTCTAGGAGTCTGATTGCTGTTAAATTTTGAATGCTCTCTGGCTTCGCTTTAGACAGAAAGTGTTTAATTTGCCATTAAAACCACTCTCGGCAGAAGGCAGGCTTCCCTTGGGGGGGTTCTGAGCACGGGGTCTCAGGACGCCGTTTGGAAGCGGGGAAGTCGTCCAACTGCGTCGGCAAACAAGTGGGGTCCCCGCCGGCTGCTGCTCTCCCTCACGCTTGTCGGCACGTCGGGAGCTGCCGTTCGGCAAAACTCGCTGCCACCAAACGCACTGAGGGAACCTCACCCATTTGTCTCAGCGTGAAGAAAACAGGCCTGTGCCCCTCCGTACCCACCACCGCAGCCAAAATCCAGCCTCTCGGTGCTCGGGGACATCAAAGCCGAGCACGTTCCCCATGCCCGTACTGCGCCGGCTGCGTGGGAGCGCGCCCGTCCTCTCCGGTCCTCAGGGAGGGCAGCACTGGTGGGGACCACGGGATGGCCAGAGAGTGGGAGCCAAAGGCTCGCTGGCC
>NW_010556279.1:484-899 GCF_000687285.1 Phaethon lepturus | reverse complement strand
CCCCCCGCCGTATCCTGGGTGGATCTGGTGTGTAATACACACAAACAGTGGGCTACGCTTATTAAAATATTTGTCCTTCCCCGCATCAGCCTGGAGTGACTGACTTATTTACTCGCCTATCTCGGGCTGATTAACCGTGGAGTCACAGGATTAGGAAAGAGACACGTTGCTTTCGGGCAGCCAGTCCGTGACTCCCCGCGGGCGCGGGCAGGAGCGCTGGGCTGGCACGGTACGTCACGTCTGGTACGCGGTGACTAATTGCCCTGCTGGGCGTTGAGAGCCGTTACGGAGGTGGCTCAAAACAGGCCGGTGTTGCCCTCGATGAATTATATAACCCTGAGGAAGCCTCTCCTCTTGCCGGAGAGGCACCCAGAGCAGCACAGACTCACGACGATCAGCGCGTTAGAAGCAAAGC
>NW_010556279.1:0-405 GCF_000687285.1 Phaethon lepturus | reverse complement strand
CTGTTCTGGCTGCTGCTGCTGCAGCGTAGCGCGCCCGGCGCGGCTACGGATCACGAGTCACACTCGTTGATGCTCTCAGAAGAGCTAGGAGAGGTTTTTAAGGCCTGTAGAAGTGCATAAATACTTCAAACCCATTTAGCTTCCTCCCAGCCCGGACCCCACTGTGTCTCCCGAGCTTCTGATAGATTTTATTTACAGCACCGCAGGCTGGTCCGTGAGAAAGGCTCCGGAGCACGGACACGTCCTGCAGCGAGACCTGCGCTGCAGGAAGGAAAGCACCGCTGGCAGGCAGCTGCTGTGCCTTTAGTTGCAAATTCGACAGGTACCTGGCACCCCTGAGCCGCAACTAACCCGTCGGAACTACAGACGGGAAGACACGCCGCTCCGGCTGCGCCGCCGGGCGTT
>NW_010556278.1:364-10697 GCF_000687285.1 Phaethon lepturus | reverse complement strand
CCTAGGGACAGACCTAGTCGCTCTTAAGAAAAATATATACAGACATCATAGAAGGAAACTTCTGGAAAGGACAGCTTTGAAATAAGGGTTGCTTAATTCTTTAAATGTCTGTGGTAATGAAGCACGGGCACAAATCGGAGTCCGGCCTGTTAGGACGTCCTGCGGCGAGCTCCGGTTGGAGATCCCTGATCCTGGAGCGCCGAGCTGGGGCTTCTCATGCTTGAGCCGCCCTTCACCCCAGCCGGTAACATTCCTCGGGGGATTCTTACTCTGGCACTGGGGGGAGAGAGTTGAGGCTTGCAGCAGGAGGACGGAAGGTGGCTGAAAATAGCCGGATTCCTCAAAAGAAAACTGCCCCCTTGGGAGTAAAAGGGAGATTTTTTTTTTCCCCCTTCAAAGGGTACAATGCTACATCTAGTAACTTAAATCAGATGCCCCTTGGGTGTTACTGGGATTCTGTGTTTGTGTAAATCAAATGTGACTGCTCAGTTAAATATATAGTTCTGGATGGCTTATGACAAATTAATTGCGAAGGTAAAGGATACAGAAGCTTAAGATGCTGTATTACAATGATGAAGCTGAAGTGCTTTCCTTTCACTGTCCCCACCCCAGAGGCCAAAAATGCCAAAGAGGTGGCCCAACAGAATACAGATGGATCCCAACCACCTGCTGGCCACCCACCTGCTGGTGCTAGCCAGAGCTCTGCTACCAAATGCCCATTTCTGGCAGCTCAGATGAATCACAAGAACAGTAATGTTTTCTGCAAAGCCAGCCTAGAACTCCAAGAGGATGTGCAGGAAATGCAGGCGGACAGGAAAGGTATGTGTTCTGTGCACTGAAGCATTGGTTCCTCCCGAGAGCTGCTGGTGCCTGACTTGGCTCTAGAGTGTGCCAAGTCACCACTTAAATTATGCAGGTAGGAGTATGGGAGACTGCAGTAAAAAGCTGTTGAGAAGGTAGGTGTTAATGGCATACCTGCAATATTGTGCAGTGTTTCCCCTGGATGATTTTGGTGTGGGAATACCATGTGCTGTATTTTGATAACCTGGCTCTAAACATGACGATCGAGCTGTTACACTTGTACCCAAAGAGGGTGCTTAGGACTGAAGAGAGCTTTACCACGCTGCTAGTATAGTCAAAGGTGGTATGTCCAGAGATGGAAGAAACTGGTTCGAGGTACTGTGCCAGTACCAGCACAAATCCAGGTTGGAAAGCAAGCAAACCCTTCTTTTGGTTTATGGAAGTAAAGGATGTTGGCTGGCTTGCAGTCCTGAGGCGGAAGGGCTGTCCTACAAAGGAAGGAACTTTTCACCAATAGCAGTAAAGCCTTACTGTTTGTCTCAGGAAGTTTATTTTACTTTTCTGCTTGTTTTCTGTGGCATAGTTTTCAAAAAAATTTGTGCTAACTGAACAAAATACTGGGAACGAAAAGGAAGCAGCTACCTAGAACTCTGCCTTCGGTTAGGTGTGTACCAACTCCTTCAGATAAATTCTGTAGCTGTATACAGTGTTTTTCTGAGTCATGATGAACCAGACATGTTATAAGGAAACTACATGTTGTATAGTCATTGATTAGCAAGGTTTTCCTTTTGTCTCATACAATGCAAAATTGTAAGCAAATAAAATAGCTGATTCTGACAGGGACACATGGATTCAGGCACATGCTTCCTAAAGAATGAAGAATTAGAGTTACTTAAAATCTTTACTTTGCTGAACTCAACTTATTTCATTTTGTTTCAAACTGATTAAGCTCACTGGAATATATTACAATGTCTGTAGATATAGAATTTGCTAAAACACCAACTACTTCCACAGTGAGGAACATTGAGACTGAGGGAGAAGAGCGGATTGGCTTGCTCAAGAAGTTTAAGGATATTGTACTGAAGCAAAGGCCGGAAAGTGTATCTCATCTGCTTCAGGATAACTTGCCAAAATGTAAGATTGTCTGGTAAAACCCCCACAGGCCTGGTCTCTTGTGCTTACTTCCTGTATGCTTAAGTCTCTGTCTCATTTCAGCTGTATCCACCTTCCAGTATGATCAGTTTTTTGAGAAAAAGATAGATGAGAAGAAGAAGGATCACACCTACAGAGTGTTCAAAACAGTGAACCGAAAGGCACAAATCTTTCCCATGGCAGATGACTATACCGATTCTCTGATCACCAAGAAAGAGGTGTCTGTCTGGTGCAGCAATGATTACCTGGGGATGAGTCGTCACCCTCGTGTGTGTGGAGCAGTTATGTGAGTAGTGCCATATTCCTAATAGGCAGTTTCAAGTTATAGTGACCTGCAGAAGCTTTTTTTGGGAAGGCTTTTGAAGAATTGATTTCTATACTGTGCTACATAAGCTGCTTCCAGTATTATTCTTGCTATAATTAAGCTTATGCTCTTCTCTTGAGCTGGGGTAGGTAACAGTATTTAGCTCCAGGGCTGCAGTATACCTGTCACTCACTGACCCTGCTCCTTGGATTTTCCCCAGAAGCCCCCAGATGTTACCAGAGAAGCTGGATGGTATATCACAGCTGTGCTTGATAACTGATTTCTTAGCTTATCAGATTACTGAGTTGTGCAGGTTGCTCAAAGACCTTAAACCTAACAGCTGCTTTTTGCAGTCAGTTCCTTTCTAGAACAATACTGATGTACTAGAATGTTTTTGGTAATGATCCTTTATTTGTCTGTGTTGCACAGTAATGCCAATGTCTCTCTTTGGGCCCTCTGTAGGGATACACTGAAACAACATGGTGCTGGAGCAGGAGGCACAAGAAATATTTCAGGAACAAGTAAATTTCATGTTGATTTGGAAAAAGAACTAGCTGATCTTCATGGAAAAGATGCAGCACTGTTGTTCTCATCTTGCTTTGTAGCCAATGACTCAACTCTCTTCACTCTAGCTAAAATGCTACCAGGTAAGCTCTCAAACTGCACCCACTATCTACCACAAAAAACACAACCCTGCCCTAAGCAGTTGGGAGTACATTTTACAAATGGCTACTCAAAGAAGTAGGATTCATCCCATTTGATCAGCAAAGTATGTTTTTTTTCTGAATACCACATTCAAATTACATTCAACTCATGCAAATCATAGTAGCCTACCAGGATTGAGGTCTAGGAGCTAGGAATTGCAGAAGACATTGAACAAAAAGTACAGAGTCTTCTGCTCTTGCATTTAAATTCAACCTGAAAATGAGGCAGCAGCAGTTCAGTGTCCTCCCACCTGTGTGTGTGAACTTCTTTCCCTTTACCCCTCCCCTGAAGCTCAGGACAGGTTTGTTTTAACTTCTGAAGATGAGTTAGATAAAAATATTAAGGACTTGAAAAAACCCTTCTGTATCTCCTTAGGCTCAAGTTTGTGTTAAACAGCTAAAATAAGCCTTAAATATTCTTGCTTTATGATCTGTAACTTGCTTTTTTGATCAAGAGCATTACTTTCTGGAACATGCTACCCTTGCTGCTTGAACACTTCCCATACATAAAACAGTGCTGGGAATCAGTTACTGCTTTCTGTACTTAAAGTGTAACTGGGCTGTTCCCTCAGGCTGTGAGATCTACTCTGATTCTGGAAACCATGCTTCCATGATCCAAGGGATCCGAAACAGCAGAGTGCCAAAACACATATTTCGCCATAACGATGTCAGCCACCTTCAAGAACTATTGAAGAAGTCTGATCCATCTACCCCTAAAATTGTTGCATTTGAAACTGTTCACTCAATGGATGGTAAGTTGACATCAAACCCTTCTCTCTGCTTCGAGTACAGTTACTGCTCAAATCATCTGTATTTTAGGTCTAAAAGTATGCAGTGCTATAAGAATTTACATGAAAATAGGCTTCTGAAATGCCTAGTGTTTGGGGGTACTTCTAATACTTATCCAAGCTGAGTACAGGGAATCCTAAACTGCCAGTCACTGCTTTGGTTCCTAGGTGCGGTCTGTCCTCTGGAAGAGCTGTGTGATGTGGCACACGAGCATGGAGCAATCACTTTTGTGGATGAAGTGCATGCTGTGGGGCTGTATGGAGCTCGAGGTGGGGGTATAGGAGACCGGGATGGAATCATGCACAAGATGGACATCATCTCTGGAACGCTTGGTATGCATGGCCTGGCACTCTTTTTACAGAAGCTAAGGCAGCACAGCTTCTGAGCAGCCAAATTAAGTGGGTTAACTCAAAATCAGTCTATTCAGATGAACTTGCTAAGGGCTGTTGGGGGCTAGGATTTTTCAGAAAGCCCAAAGGATTTAAGTATGTCCCACAGTTTGAAAAGCTTGTGTTAAGCTACTTACACTGCCTTACAAATTGGTTAAGGTAGCATTGTTTTTGCCTTTTTTGTTTTAAATGAGCTAGCAGTAAGTCCTCTAGTGGCATATTATACAACGCAAGAATAAATTCAGGTGAGAATGCTAGTAGGGTAGTACTCTATATTTAGTCGTACTTAGTTCTTTTATGTGAAATGGAGTGCTCCTAATCTAGAAACCTGAGATGGGGAGTTATGTAAAGAGATTTGGCAAGAAGTGAACCAACTGCTATTATCTGAGTAGAATGCAGGCTTAGGAGTAAGTTTACTGCTGCAAACTGGAAAGTTGTTTAAACAGCTTCCAAAACATAAATACAACTTACTAGGGAAGTTCTTGGCTTTGAAACTTAGAATCTTGGTTTACAGCCTAATAGAAACAGAAGCATTCACTAGACACCCTAGTTCTATCTGTGGCTCTGTTCTGGTACCTGAACATTTGGAAAGGGGGGCTGGTGTCAACTGCACAGTCACAGTAACAACCTTGCGTGCTTCTTAGGAGCATAGGCTATTTCTAGCATCTCTGGAACAGATTAATGTAAATCTGCTGAGAGACTTAGCGTTGACTCTCGGGGACACTCTTGAAGTCTATGCTTGATGATTTGGTGCTTAGTCTTCCCCAAAATCAAAACTTGGGTATTTGACAGAGTCTTGAACTGTCCTTGCTGTGTAATAACTAGATCCATGTTATCAGGATTGGTTTAACATGTGCTGAGTAAATATAAGGGGAGGAGGGCGGGTTGCCTGCTGTGATTACATTACATTACATTACGTAGTCAAAATAACTCCTTCCAAGTGGAAGGCTGTAATACTTCAAGTCATTCTAATGGGTGGAAGGAATAAGCTTGGCTGCCTTTTCCCCCCCCAGGCAAAGCATTTGGTTGTGTTGGAGGATACATCTCCAGTACAAGTTCTCTGATAGACACTGTTCGTTCCTACGCTGCTGGGTTTATTTTCACAACGTCTCTGCCACCCATGCTCTTAGCTGGTGCCCTAGAATCCGTCCGAACTCTAAAGAGCACAGAGGGACAAGTTCTGAGGCGCCAGCACCAACGCAACGTGAAGCTTATGAGACAGATGCTGATGGATGCGGGGCTTCCTGTGGTGCACTGCCCCAGTCACATCATTCCAATAAGGGTGAGTATGTAGGATACTGTTGACACAGGACTGTGGTGCCTGTTATCCTGTCCATGATCACATTATGCACTTTCAGTTATTTAGTTAACTTTCACAAAATTCAAACCCATCCTAGCATTCAGCAGTGATGTGCTAGGAGTCCACCTTAAGTTGACCTCAGCCTGTTATAAATGTTTTAAAACAGAATGATAAATTGTATGGAAACCCACAATCTAACAGTATACAGAAAGCAAGAAAACTGGTAACAAGCGAGCAAAAAAAAATTTCCAGTATAAACGGCTACCTGCTTAGGCTGCAATGCTGTGCTTGTTCCCAGAGAACCCTACAGTCCAAGCTTTTATCTGATGTGTATGCTGTTCATAGCGGCACAAGGAAGACTAGTCCTATTTGATTCTTGTGGCTAAGTTGGGCTGACAGTTCTACCACCTTGCATGTTTTGGTTGACCTTGTAACTTAGAATTTTGAACTTTAGGTTGCAGATGCTGCTAAAAATACAGAGATCTGTGACAAGCTGATGAGCCAGCATAGCATCTATGTCCAAGCAATCAACTACCCCACAGTTCCCCGTGGAGAAGAGCTGCTACGTATTGCCCCTACACCTCACCACACCCCTCAGATGATGAGTTACTTTCTTGGTGAGTGGGTTTTTTCATCAGTGCAATAAAAATACTGGGCTGTCTACACCGTCCTTATACTAAAGATGGGACTAGGAAATACTTAAGCTTTAGATGTCACTAGCTGGACAGTGTTGTTCCAGGGCTGAAGCATATGTAGCGCATACTTCTGCTCTTAACCTGCTTTGACCATGACGTGTGAAGGCTCCTGCACTGTGACCTGGAATAGTGTACAAGGCCAGTGCAGTCCTACACCCAGCCAGTTCTGTCATAGTCGGCTCTACTCATCCATTGTCCAAACCAATCCTCCTTTGCTATCTGGGGTTCAAAGAAATCTGCTCTTCTTGGCTGAGCTGTTAACTCCTGTCTTAAACATGGATCTGTCCAGGGAAAGTAGCTGCTTCTTGATCCTGTCAGAGGTGGTATGAGGATAGCTGAGACTTGGTTGCACCCCAGTCACCTCACTCAAGAGGTAAATCATGTCATAGTGAATTCCTCTTATCCCTTCTCACTTGCTAGGAGAATAAGTGTTGACTCTTCTCTTGCTGCTTCTCTAAAGCAATCCCCTGACTTGAACTTTTCTGTTCTCAATAGAAAAACTGCTGGCTACATGGAAGGATGTTGGTCTGGAGCTGAAACCACATTCATCAGCTGAATGCAACTTCTGTAGAAGACCCCTACATTTTGAAGTGATGAGTGAACGGGAAAGATCCTACTTCAGTGGCATGAGCAAACTAGTATCTGTCAGTGCATGAAAGCAGTAGTGTATTGTATTCTTGTCTAGTTCTAGTACCCAGTCAGTAGCATTTTTAAATTGCTTAATAAGCATTTTAATCATAGTTGAAGCACTAAGCTCTGAAAATAAATTTCTAGAGCCATTATGCCCAGTTGTGTTTTTGTTTGCTTCTCTGCTTATTTTCCATAAATAGAACTGAAGTGTGAGTGGTTCAAAGGGAAATCTGATGGAATAAAAACAGAGGTCTTACAGCTTACTGTCCTTCAGCTGAAGTACTGCCTCTTCAATCATGAGGGGCACACAAAAAATGCTAAGAGGGATGGAACACCTCTTCTCTGAAGGCAGGCGCAAAGAATTGGGGTGGTTCATCCTGGGGAAGAGAAGACTCTGGGGTGACCTTATTGCAGCCTCCCAGTACTGAAAGGGGGCTTAGAAGAAAGATGGGGACAGACTTTTTAGCAGGGCCTGTTGCAATAGGACAAGGGGTAATGGTTTTAAACTAAAGGAGGGCAGATTTAGACTAGACAGAACGAAGAAATTTTTCACCGTGACGGGGGTGAAACACCAGCACAGGTTGCCCAGAGAGGTGGTAGATACCCCAACCCTGGAAACATTCAGGGTCAGGTTAGGTGGGGCTCTGAGCAACCTGCTCTAGTGGAAGATGTCCTTGCTTGTTCCAGCGTGTTGGTTGGACTAGGTGGCCTTTAAAGGTCCCTTCCAACCCAAAGATTCTATGATTCAGTGAGTATATGCCAAAAGAAGCATTTCCTGGTGTACCACAAGGAATGGATTTATTTCTTATGAGAGAAAATCAGTTTTTATAGCTTCTCCTAGGCTTCTGCCTGAAAGCTTTTGAAAACATGCAGGTATAGTACTACATGTACACTAAAGCAAGAGTATACCACTTAAGAAATGCTGTATAATAAGCTTGCACCCCTCTTTCTGGAGGCAGGCATTTAGAAGGGGTTCTGCTAGGTGCTGTCGCCCTCTACTGCCATACTCTTCCTTTGTAGCTGTGTGCACAAGCTTTCCCCCTTTGGCATTCAGCATGGCCCTCACCATGAAGAGGAAAAAAGTGCTAACGGGATTTAATAAGTGGCATTTTGTGACCGCTTGACAGTTGGAATACCGAGGCAACTGGGAAAGGAGGGCACACTGACACTGTGTCTCTTCAAGCCTGCACAGTCTGCTCTCCCATGCACTCAGAGCTAGACTTCCGTCTAAAACCTCCTTACCGCTAAGCAGTCCCATAGCTCAGGTCTTTGACAGAAGTCCTTGTAAGGGATCAGTGCTGCTTTTGCAACTTCTGAAGACTTAGGCCTGTTGCCTAATTGCCATGCTATTTAATGCCTTCATGAACAGCAAGGGCATGCTTTGAACAGGGGGAAGTAATTTTGTGGGTGTATACATGTACTTGGAGGCCAATATTGGCATGAAGTCTAGAGCAAAGCACTAAACTGCTTCCTTCATGTACAGGCATGTCCAGTAACTGCTACAGGCTGGCTTTCACAAGTCACCAAACAGCTACTTTTGATTTCTGGATGTAACAAGCCAAGCTCCTGGCACTGCCTGTCGCTGTCACGCTCACAGGGACTGTCACGCTCCCCTTAGGGACTCAACGTGTTGGGCAGACAGAAGCCCAAGTTAGAGCAAAATCAGCAGCTCCATCAACTGGAAGTTACCGGTCATTTAAGCAGGTACTGAAGCACACCGCTATTCTCAGAAGGATTCTTATAAAAATATTTGACGTCCCAAGCAGTCAAGCTGCTTTTAAAAAGCCCCTTACCAGCCAGTGAAGCGGTTGCTGCCTCCGTCACGTGCAGGCGTCCTGCACGGGGGAGGAAGCTGCCCACCATCAGGCTGTAGGACTGTCACGGTAATTTAGCTCTGTTGCTAAACAAGGCAGTTTATGAACTGGCACGCTTAAACCCGCTGCCGGATTATCATATATGCAAGTAGCCGCATTGCTGTTCAAGTGGATGAGCTTTCACTTGCCGTGACATTATCCTGATCTTAGGGAGGCAAGTCCCAGTGCTACCCAAGGGAAAACACAATGCCACTCCCCCACGTCCTTGCTACAAGCGGTTTGTGGCCTAAGACAGAATGAATATGCATCTCCATTACGGAGCCGTTCTCACTATATATTCAGTTACTCTGCTACATTCACTCGAGACATCAAGTAAAAAGGCACAGATCCGACATCAACCTCTCCTAGAGCAGTGTCCCTAACCCCACAACATGCCTTCCATCCCCTTCCCAACTGCTGGCGGAAGCAATCAATGTGGGTGGGATGACAACATGTACATGTTGACTAACATAGAGCCATAATTTGACAGCACAAGGTTACTTGCATTTCTAGTTTCTTCACTGAAAGCATTCGGAATGGGCCCAGTGCGTTTTACATACCAGATAATAAGCCCAATTTTTCTTTCTAGTTTTTATAGCAGCTACTCTACACTCTGTACTGCAGAGAAAAAAGACGACACAGAAAGGGTACCAGCTACCAGAAATCTCAAATGTTATTCCAAATCAGTCGCAGGAGAGAACCAAATCCCAAGATTCAACACTAGCAATCTTTGAAATGACAGGAGCACAACTGACCTTGGCACCTGGCAGTCGGTACCCCCGCACCCATCGATATCAGACGTGACAAGTTACCTTAAGTTCTGGCCCTGGCAAGCGAGGGTGTGAAAGCAGAACCAGCGCACAGGAAGAGGCCGGCAGAAGTCCGCCCCATAACTGCAAAAGAAAGGCAAATCCAATGACACATAGAAAGGATAAATTTTCCCCAATGAAAAGGACAAAGAACGAAAAACCAAACACATATTGTTTCCCAGCAAACAAAACTTGAATGGCAGGTTGCATAACTAGGGATGGTTATGTAAGCTTTAGTTTGGTTTCTGGAAAAATAACAGAGGAAGTAATCGGGAAGAGATGTTTAAGGTCCAAGACAAATGGTCCGTGGCAGCAGCAGAGTAAGCAAGCAAGAACGCAGCTGTAAAGCCACGGCTAATGTTTGTCTGGGACAAAAATAATTCATCCAGTTGAACGTTGCATAGCCCTAAACTCATATCCTCCTCCATTGATGATCACGAAGATTTTGGGGGCCCTTGGTTTTCCACCAAGCCCCTCCCCGTCTGCTGCACGTGCTCGGTGATAACCAGTGGGTTCAGCCCAGGAAGAGGAAACCAGCATCAGGCGCTCAAGACCTTCGTTTCTTTAGGGAACTGGACTAAAAATCGCCTGTCAGGCTGGGGTCAGCTTCTCCCACCAGCCGGGCTTTGCCGCGGGTGCCCGGCGCTGCCGCCCTGCCTCTGCCCCACGCCGCACGAGGCGGCCGCTGGCCTTACCCAGCCCCAGCTGCCCCTTGCTGAAACACACTCCTGCGGGCGAACAAATGCCCCGAAAACCATTCCCGGCACCCGCGCTGGCTGCTGCGGCTTTCAGCCATTGAGCCCACGCCGTTTCCCAGCTGGCAACGATAACGGGAGCATTATTAACACCACCAGACTGACGGCTCTGGCACCCCCGGGGCCCTGCACCCGTTCATTTTGGGGCAGCC
>NW_010556278.1:0-352 GCF_000687285.1 Phaethon lepturus | reverse complement strand
GGCCCGTGCTGGGGCTCCCAGCACTCACCTTCACTGGGGTTTCTCTCCCGGCACGGGGAGGACCACGAGCTTGTTTCTGCTCCCCCATGCCGGGGCTTTAAAAAGCCCCCTGAGCTCCCCGGTACCTGCAGCTCAGCGCGTGGGTATTTTAGAGCCTGTGCTGGTGGCTCACCATGTGCATTTCCCTCGGGGTGTGTTCAGCCCCCAAAAGACCTGTCCTCTCCTGCTCCTGAAAGCAAACCCAGGCTTTGCTGCCCTTCAAAATCCAGGCTGAACTTTTGCTCCCTGCAGGCCCCACCAGAGGTGGGTTGGTTACCCACTGCCTCACCCACAGTACGACCCTGCAGGTCTC